>NW_019174416.1:3627369-3792369 GCF_002260705.1 Seriola dumerili | reverse complement strand
TGAAGGCAAAAAAAAAAAAAAGAGACACAAACAAAATGACTGACAGCGAGACAGAGAGGTAGATAAAGGAAAGAAAAGATGGAAAACGAGAGAGAGAGATAGAAGGCGGGGGAGAGGGAGACGTTGCTGGAGACTTTGCGATGACAGCCTTTACAGAGCTCAGCATGCTCCCAGATGTACAGCTGAAATGTCACTGACAGTAAGCAACAGCTAGACACCAGCATGTCTGAAAATGTGGTCAGTTCTGTGGAACAATAACATCCATATCTTGACAATGTAAAGACTAGCCCCCCCCCCCAAGAAAAGAAACTGGTTTATTCAATTTGTTATTTTCTTTTCAGCTTCCTCCATTTAATTCTCTTTCAGTAGAGCTGCTGATAAATAGGAATCAATGTAGCTCAGTAAACATTGATAATTGTGTCATTTCTAACCAGGATTCCTATCAAAAGTCTTGAAAACAATCTAAAAGCACCTGGTGAAATAGACAACATGAGTCTAATTTCACAGGGAATTAAAGCATATTCAAAAATTTGCCTCGAAATGAGTCGTGCATGGCTAGTTTCACCTCTGTGCGCGCGTGTGTGTGTGTGTTGTGCTGCTTGTGACTAAGTTAAGAAGTGCCCCACCTGCTTGAGCACCTTTTAATGATTATTGATGAAGTTGCTCAGTTAAAGAGAAAAACAATTAAGACCCTGCCAGTGCAGAGTCCACACTGCTAATGAGCGGGAGCATGCCTGAGCCTGTTCGCCGTACTGCTGACTAGTGTGTAAAATCTAATGGAAGCGACACTTGTTTTAATCGCACCTGAATCCTAAAGGCTCGAGGTAGCTGTCACTGTCAATGTCTTTACAGGACTTTAGCTTATGGGGCTAAAGCAACAGCAGATGGGCGAGGGTTTCAGGAGCAGCAACTCACGACGAGTCCTTGACTGTGCAGCTCGCTGGAGCCCGGGGTGGCGGCGTGTGCAGGCGGCTTTTCACATCTGTTGTTTACACATGGGCAACCTGACCCTTCCCCTCTCCCGCAGGCAGCCGAAGAACCCAATAATATCCTCAGCCTCTGCTCGAGATGACTTCCTTTGCCTCCCACAACATTTCTGAGCTTCTCTTTTCTCCGCGGCCCTCTTCCCTGTCATCTCCTCTCTGCTTTCTTGTCTCCACTCTGCCTCGTGTCCTATCCTTGCCACCTTTTCTTCTTTCCTTGTGCTCTCTGCTTTCCCAACCTTTCCTCTTTTGTTTGTTGTTGCACTACAGCTGATTCTAAGCAGCACCAGACAGCGGCTTTATAATTTATAGCAGAACCACTGGCTGGCTGACCTTTTCCACCTCCAGCTGTTTCCTCCTCTCTTCGGCTTCGCTCTTCTCATCCCCTCTGTCTTGCGTTCTTTCTTTCCATCTACATCCAGAAAATAGGGCCAGAGAGTGTCATTGCTTTGTAGCCTATGTGTGTGTGTTTGCAAAAAAAAAAAAAAAAAAAAGACTGTGAGTAATAGAGCTAGAGGGACAAGCAAGAGGGAACAAATAATATTGTCCTCCAAAGAGCTGTGACTGAGAGACATTAGCTCTTCTTCTGTCAATGTGTGGGTAAAAGTGTGTGTGTCACATAAGACAACACCAGGCCTGACTGGAGGATTAACAGAACCCATATGTGGGATTCACCCAGCCCACACACACACACACACAAATACACACACCCCCCGTCACAACAGCAAAATCCTCAGCTGGATTTGTGTGCATCATTCTGTCTTTCTTACTGTCCGCTCATTCCCTCGTTCTGAACCCCAATCTCATCTAGGAGAGGATTTATGAGGGGGCGCACCTCATCCCTCCAACGCAACACAATCTCAATTGGACTGAGTACAGCCTTATTCCAAACCAGACATCCATTAAACCAAGGTATTACTGTAATACAACTATTGGACAACTCTATCTCTTTCTATCTTCCTCTCTCTCTCTCACTCTCTCTCTCTCTCTCTCATTCAGGCTGAACATCAGCAAAAGTGATGTTATTAATATAGATTCTGCTATAGTGTGCAGACATTTCATTTCTATGTATATCAGATTAAAATGCCTCACAGCAAAGACCTTGTATATTTGAATAGAAAAAGTTATTTTTGCTGCAAGAGTTAGTGGTTGGATGACGAGTAGGTTTGGGTCTTGTTTAGGCTCTACGTTGAATTCTATCAACTAAATGAGAGCGTAATACAGTCCATAGATAGTTCCTCTTGGCTGATAGGCTCAGGAGACAGGGATTTTAGCAATCTAGTCTCTTCATCTCCCCCCCAGTGTCTATCCTCCTCCCCAAAGACTCTCCGATCCAATTACTAGCCTGGCACTGCTCAGCTCAGCACTGTCTGCCAACCTGGGTGAACTATGTCTCTTCTACTCTGTCATCCTTTCTTTCCCTTCATTCAGGCACTCTACCTTTATCTTTGGTTCGCTCTTCGTTTACCCTGCTATGTGATGCCGTCACACTCTGTCAGCCCTGCAGCAGGCTTTTTTTTTTTTTTTTGCATTGTAAAGTTGTGTGTCTGTGTATGTGTTTGTCAGCTGTGCGCTGAGAGGGAGTTTCAGGCTGATTAAAGAGATGATTTATAGGAGCATGATGTTGGAGGAATTCCCTGATCGCTCCTCAAATCGCATCTTCTCAAATGAGCTCTCTCCACTCAACCACAGTCAACCGCAGAAGAAACTCGCCCCCAAGACACATGCTCTTACATACGCATGCACACATGTATACACACACACACAATTTTATCTTAACACATATCACCCTACGCTCACACAGCTGAGCAGTAGCTCAGATTTTGCCTGCAAATCAATGCCCTTGTTTCTGAGTCACTGAGTGAAAATGTCAATTCCACACAAAGCCTCAGACTTGATTATCTTGGTATTTTTGGACTTTACAGGATCACATCGGGGTTGTGAAAAACGCCTTTAGTCCCACTTCTTCCATTCACTTTACATCTGCCTTTAAAATCTTTAGTTCTGTCCTCTGCCTTATTAAAATCTGAAACTACCCTTCACATAACATCCTCCACAAATCAGACACCCAAGATCTAACCAGGACTTTTGTTCCATTTCCATCACGTTACAGGCCACGAAAAACCTATTTTTCTCGGTCAGCTCCTTATGCAGACAAAACATTTTCTGTTAGCGTTTGAACAGTTTTGGTAATGACAGTTGTGGGGTTGTTTGCCAGTAGACATGGTATTTGACTGTGAAGTGGGTTATTACACAGTGCATTTGTCTGTCCTTGTCTCACTGTGGCTTATTTTTGTTTACTTCTACTCACTTCAGTCAATAATCACATTAATGTTAGAATTTAGTTGAGGATTATTCTGCTAACTAAGCAGCAAAAAGCGCTCCTCCACACAGCATGACATAGGTTTATGCTGTTATACTGTGTACCATACATACATTATGTTTTTTTTTTTTTTTTTATATATAGTATATAGCAGCGTTACAGAGACAAATACAATTGGCTTAATTTGTGTAGCAGAGTGAGCTGAATTCAATACTGCAATGCTGCTGAGTGAGTGAGCCAGAGCTGCAAACAATGAGTAAATGAAACAGACAGGCTAAATGAAAAAAGACATTAATATCACCCTTCCAATAGAAATCCCAGCCCCAGCCACTTTTATCAACCTGTGGTGTTCCGCATTCAACAAGTCATTTTGTGATTAAATTGTGCAATTTACCTTTCTGTAGTACCCGCTTTCTCACAGCCATTCTCAATCTGCTTGTGCTTCAGTTAGTGATTTCCTATATTTCCCAGGATGCATTTCCACATATTCCTGGGTTGGCTGTATTCAACCGGATTACATGTAAAATCTTGAGAAGGTAGTGCTGTTAGCAGTATTGACAACATTAGCTTTATAAGAGCTGGAAATCCCATTTTCAGTCGAGAAAAAATAAGTCTTCTACATCTACAGCCCTCATTCAAAATGCATAATCTCACTGTACTGTAGCTGCATATTATGTTCTATAGACTACTATACTGACTTTAAATTTTTATAATAGAGAGTCTGAGGATGTGAAATTGATGTTTTAAATATTTTTCAAGTTAAAGCAGTGGAAATATATCTACAAGAAGTCACATACAAACCAAAGAAAACCCACCAAACAAATTAATATTTGTCAAAGAATAGTAGTTCATCACAACTGATTTCCTCTTTGGCTCACAATTAAATGTTTTGTTTTTTAAAACCTTTGTTTCCTAATTAAATTGTAATTTTTAACAGTCTCATCAAGTGCTACACATATTTAGAATCAGCATAACCTCAACTAATAATAAATGTCACTCAAGAAAGACTTCAGTACAGTATAATAGAGGCTAATAGCCCATTAAAACAAAAAAAAACAAAAAAAACCCAACAACCTTGAATTATTCCTTATTTTATAGATAAAAATACTGTAAACCATAATAAAGAAGAAAAAAATTTAACACAGAAAATTGTACTTATTTGTTTGAGGTGATTTGAAGTTTCTATCTTAATCTGTTCATGAGATATGCTCGTTCTCTGGAGCAGTATTCATGGGTGTTTTTTTGTCTGGTCCTTGAAAAATCAGCTCCAAATCCTCCGTTGCACTAAATTTCTGACTGTCACATCCTTCTGTATTTATTCTGTGACTTCAATAAACAATAAATACACTCAGAACAACTTTTCCTTACTTTGATCTCAGAGCAAAGCAGCACTGGTCCCATTCAATCTGGGTATACAGCCAAGGCAGGCCAGGCCTCTGAATCAGATCTGATTGGCTGTGACGTCATGTGGCTCAGAATCGATCAATAAACACACAGACAGAAAGCAGCAATGCGCCAGAAAAATGGTAAAACATCTCCAAACATTGCATAACTTTTAATGTTAGTGTCTCGATCTAAGTCAGTGATGACACACAGACATTCAGGGGCTTGATTGACAGGGCCGATCGTCGACAACGTGAAATTTGGAAGCGTATACGCTCCAACGGGCTTAACTGTCTTTTCTTGTCTCCATTTTTCTTTTAATAATGATGCACATGCCAGAAACCTCAGGGATAGGGACCCATATCCAAGTAGCAACACAAGGAGAATGCCTGTTTTTCTAGTCTATTGTAGGGATTGCATACACAGACCATAGAGACGGACAAACACAATTCAAATCTATGAGGAATTTAGAGAGCATCCACTTCACCTTATTGGCATGTCGTTGGAATGAGGCAGAAAAACTGTTGTGAGCAAGGATACCCACGTTGAAGGACACCAATGTAATCGCTTTTCTGTGCCCTCGTCATTCATGTCCAAATATCTGTTCCATCAATATAAGATGCACTGAGCAGAGGGACCCCTGCTCACATTGCTGCAGGGCTAATTTTCCAGTAATATGCGATCAATAGCCACCGTCTTGTTGTGTTGTATAACCACTATAAGCAAATTATGTGATTGATGGGGAATATAGATGAGCTGTGTGTGTGTTTCTGAAATGTTTCCAGTCGCTTCAGGTAATTTGGTTCTATTGGGAGAGCAGTTCGATTTCTGATGCATCCGAAGTGTTTGTTTGTTTTTGTTTTTTTTCCTTTTTTCTTTTGTAGCCTCTCTCTCTCTGCAGAGAGAGTGAGAGAAAGGCCTCGAATAATGATGAGTGTGTACTATAATGCAACTTCAGTTCAGTTGATAGATTTATTAATAAATTCTGATTATTCTTTTATTTTTTATTTTTTATTTTTTTACATCACTCTCAGCACAAGGCTTTTGGCTGATGGTACAAAACGTTATCCTGTCTCAAGGTTACACTTTCTCTCATTTCCCCTGATTCCTCTGTTTCTTCTTGAAAGTAATTGTTTCGCACTATGGCGGTATTCAGGCTATTCCAGTTATTAGCTGAATCCTCCGGCAGGAGTGTGGGCTAAATGGAACGGTGTCAAGAGGCTGGCTGCCCTGCTGCTGCTGTGTGTGTGTATGTGTGTGTGTGTGTGTGTGTGTGTGTGTGGGAGGATGACTGGGAGTTAAGTAACAATGGCCATGTGAATGCAATGCGATTTTTAGTGTGTGCGCATCTGTATATGTCTCTGTTGTAGGTATTTTCAAATACAGCATCTCCCGACAAACAGTTCAACCAAAATGTCAAATTCGGTTATACAGCAAAACTATTTGTGATGCCACACAATTCACAGTGTATTTTTGGTCAGTGGAAACATGCTGTCTTGAGATAAGTGTGAATGCATATATGTGTATTTGTGTGGGACGGCAGGGGTATGATGTTAAAGGAGAAAGGTCTGCAGTGACAGCAAGAATACCTGGAGGGTAGAAAAGGGAAGAAATGTACATATTTGTAGCATTTTAGCCCAAGAGAAAGGAACAGAAGCACACTGCAGGGGTGACAGCAAGCACATAGACAAGATATAAATAAAGGACATGAACGCATGGAGGGGTGAGAAAATCTGAAACGTCTATATACCGTCAATAAGTTTTACAATGTAACTCAATCCTAACACAGAACCGAAGCTGTTTCTAAAAAATCATATGGACAGCTCCTTTTCTAAAATAGGAAGAGTGGCATCTACTCAGTTAGCTAAACACACCACATCAGTAATTAGACACATCCCAAGGCATGAGTAACAAAGGTCTCAGAGAAGCTATCCAGCAATAAACTGTGAAACCACATTACTTAGTGCTCCACCCTTCACCCCCCTATACGTTATGCACATGATCAAAACAATGAGAGATTTTAACAGATGAACATAACTGACCATAGATATTCTCCTGAACTTCAAAGGGGCTACTTGTAAGTATTGCTATTGCTACATAGCCAACGTTAGCATTAACAGCTGTTTACTTACAAGTCTAGAAGAAACGTTGTGAGTTCAATATCAGATTTAATTTCTTTACTTGCCAAGAGCCGTCTCCAACAGTGGAAAGCGACCCTTTTATTTAGCTTCTTTTTCTACCACTTCTTTTATTCTTCTGAAGGAAGCATGTACCAGCTAACTGTTCAGGGGATGTATTATAACCTCTTATAATGAAGCTCTTGACAAGTCTGGTAAGTAAATAGCTGCTAATGCTAATGTTGGCTATGCAGCGATAGCAAAACTTACAAGTAGCTCCTTTACACATTTCCACACAATTGTAAGGATCTAGACTGATAAGATTCAAAGTTAGTTTTGTATAACTTATTTATTAAACTAATAATGTGTTTACAGCTCACGCAATTATTGGACATTTTTCAAGTTCTGATTTGTGGAATTTTAAGCTTAAATGAGTATGGCACAACTTTAACATTACACTCCTACAACGCTGGTTGAGTCACAGTGGACAGTTAAAAAGGAGAAAAAAAGATCAAAATCAATGAGGCAGAACCAAAGATGTCATCTTTCTTATTCCACGCATTCTTCCTCCATGTCAAAACCTGGCACCTACTGTACACTTCCCACAATGCAACTTGACCGCTGACAGTTGATTTGGCGATTCTGGCATGTAACAGCTAGTATAGCCTACTATACATTGCCCAGCACCAGGTTGCTGTCATCTTTGAAGTCTCATTCTCCCACTGTCCCGCTACCTGATGGTGTTTCCCTTCAAGTGACAAAAAAGACACAAAGTCCCATTGATGCTCAGCACACTCCTCCTCTTCTCTTTCTGTCTGTCTTTGATTCACTCTCTCTCTCACACACACAGACAAGCTGCCCTGTTAAAAGCTGCAGAAAAAAAAGCAGGCCGCCTTTGTCCTGTTACCGTGGAGTGGAGCTGATGTTAGTGAAGCTGGCAGCCATGGATGACTGGGAGCCACCAAGGCCTTGGTCAGCTGACATTATCCTGCCCCTCAAACGTTTCCCAGCCCTGCAGTTGTGTCTGCATGTGTGTGTGTGTGTGTGTGTGTGTGTGTGTGTGTGTGTCTGCCTTTTATACTATTTGTCCTTGTCCAAATGTAACTTCAGGGTTGGAGTAGCCATTCATTGCTAGGTGGAGAGGAGAGAAAAAGAGGGAGACAGAGCGACAAAGAAGGTGGTAATCTGAGTGGATCTGGGCGCTGATCCTCTTTGGCTCTCGTAGTGTGTGTAGGAGGTCACATCAGGCTTGAGCTCTGGGATAAGATGGGCAGAAAAACAGAGGAGATATGCTATTTGGATGGGAGCTAAAGTCACCAACAACAGATTGAAAAGGATCAGCGCTATAGCAGCATTGAAAAATATGGGAAAATTATTTGAGTTATCCTTGTGTATTCTTTATATCTGCGTGTGTTTGTGTTGATGTCTCAGACGAGAAACACATCTGCCACAGGATGACAGACACACAAATAGTCAGCCACAAAAAAAAATAAAAATCTTTTGAGGCATATTGGGTCAATGATCATTAATATTTTGTGACAGCTGTAATACAGCGGATCTGAACTAGTAGAGGCGGTGGAGATGAGATGAGCTTCCATTGCTCCAACTGTAGTTCAGGGATGAGGGTGAAACCCGGCAAACAGCCCAGATGGGTCAGCCGCGCAGAGCCAAAGCCCTCCTTAACCTGCTGGATCAGGGAATCAGCCATACTTCACAGCTATGGCAGAGATCACACACATTCTCTGACATACACACACACACACACACACACTCTTCCTGCCTACACTCTCATTCAGACCAGGTGTAGCCGATCGGATCCGTTTAAAAGATTTCTATCCGCAATGCTGAAATGAAAGGTAATAAAAACCCAGCTCACTAGTTTGTTTATGGTAACTGTTGTAAAATAGCTACCGCCTTGCTTTATAGATTGAATGTCATAAAAAGATCAATTTGTTTCTTTGAGAATAAACAATAACACAGTGCATTTAATATTCCTTTTTACAGACTTGTTTATTTTCATGTAGACTGGAGCATTAGAGAGGCCATTATAAGGCCTGGCTAAATTGGTCCACTGAGGCTTGGTCTAGCCCATAACAAACACTGCGATTCTGAAACATTTATGCAACATTGCCCGACATTACAGCTTTTAGTATTTGCTATGAAGAATTGTTGGGTCCCTATAGATGCTCAAGAATGTTGTAAATTCATAACTACTGCCATTTACTCTTTCCTTTGCTTGTCATGCGGAATTGCATGGAGAAAACCCATTTTGCACCCCTCTTCCCATATCCACCAAAAAATATCCATTAACTTGCTTTTCACAGTTTATCACTAATTGATGCAGAATTAACGGGCCGATTGTCCTAAAAACTCGCAAAATTGTTGTCAGGAAGAAGTTTTGAAAATAGCTCACTCATTCCCTCTCTCAGCTGTCTCTAAACGTGTGATTATGCAGATCAGCTGCAGCTCTGCCTTGCTGCACCGAAGCCGAGCTGGACAAGAGGGAAAGGGAAGGGGGAAATGTGTGCACATACATTGTTAGCAATCACTTTTTCCTCAGAATAATAGTCAGGCAACTGTGGGCCCACACCGAACACATAAGAGCATAAGTTTAGGGGCACATTGTTATCACAGCTGTGCCAGTGCTGCGACTGTGAAATGGAGAGCACGGTTTCGTTCGTCTCGCGCACTGGGCTACTGCTCCTCAAGTTCAGCTTCACCCGGTGTGATATCCTCTTGCCGATTGGTGAGTGCAGGGTCCAGAAATTCCATCCTACACTGGGTTTCAGTCCTTACCATGTACTTCATGCTGTGTCTTGGTTTGAGCTAGGTAATCTCAGCAGCTACCTCTAAACAAGAGTTTTTTTTTTATAGAACTCCCACTCTGCAGAAACCCCTGTTTTCTAGTAAAACAGAAGTGAGACAAAAGTGATGAATATAGGAAGGAGGGAAAGACAAATTCCCAATCCTATCTCTTTTTTTGGGGAGAAACATAAAATATCCGATCCATTATATGAGCACCACCCACCCCTGCTGTGTTCCCCTGATTCCTTCTAGCTATTAGCAGCTTAGGACACAAATAGATCACACAAGATATTAAAAAGCAGCAGGAATCTAACAGTTTAAAAGCCCTTCCGTAATCTTCACTGTGGAAGAAAAACATGTCTTGAATGCAGTCAAATTATTATTTTTTTGCTGATTCTTTCTTCTTTTTTTACGGTTATTGTTTAGTATTCATATTTCATAGTGTGTACTTTTATTAGAGATGGAATTTACAAATGAGATCGCAAGGAGACGAGAGGAAACACAGGTCGTAAGCCAGAGTTAAACTCATTAGTTGAGCATCCAATCCACAAAAACACTGACAGTACCTTGTTAGCTACAGTATATATTTTTGTTTTATTTTATTTTCAGTATTTTCTTCAGTAAATAAGACTCAGATGAACTGATGGCATTGTTTTCATCCAGACAGGCTGCGATTGTGCCAAAAATATTGAAGTGTCTTGTCATACACTGGCAGTATAGAAGCAGATTCAATAATGAAAACTCAAGAGACAAATGTAATGTTGTTCATAACAACAAAAACGTACAGATATATATCACTGTACTGGATCTCAAAGCTTTACCATCAAAACCTCCGCCACACATTGGTGCATTACAGGAAATAAAACATCCTGTCTGAATTGATCGAGGAATCAAGTAGTGAGTGAGGTTGATGTTAACGGTTTTTGGCATCATTTAACAGACAGCACCTGTGTGTGCTACAGAAATCACTATCAAGGTTTTTACAGACACAATAATATTGGTTGAATTGTAGGTTTTGTTTGGGATTAATGTTGCACGTCTTTTGGTTATGTGGCATAAATGTGACTTTTTTTCTGAGAGAAATATGATGTTTTCTATGTTGGCACTGCAATTACAAAATTCCACAAAATGGGAAACCTGGAAAGAAGAAGATGATGTATGTGGGTAAAAAGTGGAGACATCAGACATGTAGAAAGGACTGAGACTAACGATGTAAAATGCTCTTGAGATCTTTGATGGACTGTGTGATGATCCTTTGTCCCTGAATCCACAGGATCCCACCACCCGTGCTCCTGTACCCCTGATTTAGTGACTCTTTCGTCATTCTGCCTCAAACTCTGGGTTATATAATCCATGTTGAGAAAAATGAAATAGCAGCAGACATAATAAACAGGAAGGCAGTTTAAGTGATTATGTCGGTGCGCCTTCACAAACTAAATCCATGAAAATCCATGAAACTAAATCCATGAAAATAGCACAGGATGCAAGTGTTTGCTCTAAGAAGTAGTCTGAGTAGTTTGTGGTAAAGGCTAAATTTTACACCAAAATTGCGTTTAAGCCTTTTCACTTATCTTATGCTGACCTTACAGCAGACGATTTTTGAAGTGATTTCTGTTTTAGGCAAATTTTCCCATTTAGAGTCTAATCACAGAGCTGTGCGCTGCTGTCACAGCACTTGAGGGATGAGTCTAAGTCAGAGCTAATGTAATGCAGTCTATTTCTCATTTTGACCATACTGACAAGATCAAGCATGTTTGATATTCTTATATGGATTTAGTTTTGCTCAGAAGATGCATGATGGTCAATGATGGAATTCATAATTTGATACTAACAACAGCTCATAGCTACTAGGGCTATTTCTCTGCCGCCGAATGTCAAATGTTTTGCTGGTAACAGTGGTGGTGATTGTGAGCTTCGGCCATCGTTGCATTTACAAGACAAGAGGTTATGATACGTCCTCTGAGCAGCGCTATGTCTTCAGGGTAGATTGGAGGCTACAGCGAATCGCTATCTGAAAGTGACAAGATGGGCCGACGCTAGCTGGTTAGCATGCTAACTTCAGTTGAAGAAAAGACGTGAGAGAGACAAAAGTTAACATTGGTATTGCTTTCCAACTCTGGAGACAGCTGGTCAGTAAACAGCTGTTAATGCTGACACTGGCTATGTAGCAACAGCAAAACGTACAAATAGCTACACAAATTGCATTGAATTTGGTGACATGGAGGACTCAGTTAAATTAGAGGTGTCACATCACCCAGTGTTCCCTTTCCCATATTCTAAATTACTTGAAAGAGAGAAAAGCTTTCAACTGTCATCAGGTAGCAGCAGGACTAATAATTGTTTGTTAAGCGCCTAATTTGGCCGCAGCATAGCTGACTCTCAAGTCAAATAACACAATCAATTGATACTGCAATGAGTTAGCAACATAATCATTACAACTGCTGTGACTGATGGCCTCATCAGTCCATTTCTGACCAGTTCCCTAACTGTTTTGTACTTAAACCTATTTCACTTCCAGGTAGCATGTTGAGTGATTTGTGTCTCTACTTCTGATACTTGTACTGTAGGATACACAGACTATCCCGCATCAATTTTAAATCAATACTGCAGTAAATCAATATATTTATATATGTTTTAGTCCAGTTGGCGCCCCCAAGGATAAGTTTTAAATTCAATCCTGGATCAATTCAGCAACCTTAAACACATATTAATTAAACCAGCATGGTGTCTCACGTCAAAGCAAAACAAGCTATAAGAATGTCTGTGTCTAAGCCTTTCATCAAGCAGAGGTAAATCCTCAATGTGAACATCAAATACAACAAACTTAAAAAGGCACAATTCAAACTTGAAAGACCCAGATAACTTCACAGTATGAATCAAACACATCGTTCCCAAAACTATCTTCAGTCCTTATCAGACCTTCTTCCTCAATTACAGACATGTTCTTAAATCAATGTGAAGTGATAGCATTGCAAAGAAGACAGTGGAGTGGACGAGAAGACGTCTAGTGTCTGAACCATCCTGCCTAGATACACACACACACACACACACACACACACACACACACATACACTCTCTCTCTCTCTCTCTCTCTGATGTGACGTGCCCTTATTATCCACGATGTCACATCGTACAGGGGGCCCCGTCAGGACTCAACACTTACAGAAATCTTCAGGCGGGATGACACCTGGTCATAATTAAAAGCAGAAGAATTAACCTTAAGCACCAGAAATTATAAATGTAACTCCCATACTCTCACTCACACGCACACGCACACACACACACACAAATGTCTCAGAGGGAGTATTCAAGCACAATAACATCACGACATCCACCCGTGTTATTACTATTCACCGTCCCTTTGTAAACATCAAATATGAATGGTGTAGACAAGTCATTCTCTGTGTGTGCTTACATGTGTGTGTAATGTGTGTATGTGTGTGATGAGATTAGAATCATCCAGGACATTCATCTATTCTGTAGCTGGTGAGGAGATTGAGTGGGGTTGGGTAATATGATGGCACTTTCACAAAGGATTACATTACTCGCCCTCTCATTCTCGCTCTCTCTCTCCTTCATACTGCACTCTTTTGCTATCCCCAGTCCTCACATTTGATAATGGACACTGCCTCTGTTATGAATTGAGCGGGTGCGAGATAAAGGATTAACACCGAAAAAGAGATGGCACACAAGCAAGTGTGACTATATGTTTATGTTAGATATGACTTCACTGAACTGAACTTTTCTTTTGTATCTATCCTCCACTGTAATCTCTGTGTCTCGAGCTACATGAGAACACAAGTGTAGTGCTTACAGGCTAATTATGCAGTTTAATTCGATTCATTTTTGTTATACTTTACTACTTATTGCTCATTTCAGAGCAGCTGTCCTATCCAATCAGAGAGCCATCTCACACTGGGCAGAGACACAAGCTGAAGTCCCCAGTGGGAACAGAATGAATGGAGCCAAGACATAACATTCAGTGTACACACGTGACATGATGGCAGAGATGATTAAATATAGGTTTAAATATGGTGTATTGTAGAAATAAAGATAAGGATAACCATTAGTTAATGAAATAGGTTGCAATGGAGTGGCAGCTGCTGGCCATATAACAGTAGTTAGCAACAGCAGTGATAGGTGGATGTGGGGTTAAGTTGGTTTTCAGCGAGACTGACTGACATGAGATTTAGATGAAAATTGTAAAAATATTTTCATGTTTTTTTTTCATTTATTATGATCTTATTTATCTTATTTAAGCTTTTTAGCAATAACCAAGTAATGTATCTGGTGTACATATTATAATTATCTTTTTATACCGTAGTCTTTATTGTTACTGGTGGGGTCCACCATTCCTGCATTGGAATCAAACTGTTTTCATACAGGATTCACAGCAAAGCATCTTTTGATGTAATGATCAATCAAATGTCACATAAGTCTGTTAAGGTCCAAACTGTTGAGAATTTAAAAAAAAAAAAAAAAAAAATGGGAATGATTCTTTAAATCAAGAGTTGAGAGGAAACCACAACTGAACTGAGGGTGTGATGGATATTTTTAGCCCATAAAGAATTCTGTCACTAAATTGAGCAAGGAATGGCTTTTTTTTTTTGGCATCTTACAAACCGCACACTTTCATTTTTGACAGTTTGGACCCCATGGCATATAATTCATCGTTACTGTTTCATCTCTTTTAGTCTATCTTGACAGTTTACTGTTCAAAGCTTTACTGGCCAAATATGAGGTGGCTTTTTTTGTGAAGCAACGGGAACAATTATTTGTTGCAATTACTTTTCCCTAAAACATCAGTTTGTTTGAATGCATTGTTTTTCGGACAAAGGAGTGCTTGCTGTACTTGCAATTGGTGTTACCACCAATCACCACAGTTGTCACCAAACTGACCAGTACTAAACGCAAAACTAAAAGGACACAACTTTAATAACTGTACAGAACATTTGTGTTGATCAGTATTTATAATGCAAGACAACAGGGCAAACTACTTCATGACAGCAGACTCCATAAACAATAAACAGTCCAGTGATGTGAGTGCTTTAAGTACTGTTAAGCTTAAGCACATCTCTGATATAACAATGAATGACTCACAATGTGATACATTTAACAACAAACTTAATGCACACTCCATCTTTTAACTGTATCATAACTGGTTTTATTTTTGTGTTATCAATCATGTTGATATCATTTAGTGTTTTTTTTTTGTTTTTTTTCTCTGTTGCACATTTCTCAGTGATGAATTATAGTTCATATGCCTGAGGACATGGGGCCTCACTAAAAATGTTTAATTGCCCAACGACAGAATGCTTCTTAAAACAGTCCAAACCACTGCAAAACCCTTTGAAAAATCCGAAGGTCACTGTGTCCACAGGCTAAAGCTGGCCACTAGAGAGATAGAGAAAAACTGAGGGAGCGAGAGAGAGCAGGCTTGATAGAGAGACAAGGAAGCCTTAATGACAAAAGCGCAGGAATCTAAGCTACAGTTGACTGTAAATGCTCTCCATTACAATAAATGACTTCATTACAATAAAGATGTGTTCAACCACCCTCTGTGTTTCAATGAGTATAACTGTGGAACGATTCGTTGAAGTGTGCTCAAGTAATAGAGCTTCAGATGCAGCCTGTGGTATTTACACTTATCCTCTCAATATGCCGGGTCAGGACTGCCAAAGAGTATTTCTACCTGCGCAGAGCACCTGAGTGTGCACACTTATGCACACACCAACACACACACACACACACACACACACACACACACACACACACACACACACACACACACACACACACACACACACACACACACACACACACACACACAGCTGTATCACACAGATACAGCCAGTCCCTGCCTTTCTCTGTGCTTACTAAGACATTGAAGCTTTTAGCACCTAGCAGCACTAATCCTATGGCCTTATGCTCAGTGGTGCTGGGGCCAAATGGCCTTATACAGAGACTCACTTTTTCTCTCCCTCCCCTTCTCACTGTCTTTCTCTGTGTGTGTGAACATCTGTGACTGTTTGTGATGAATGGACGAGGCGAAAGAGGAGAGGGGTGAATGTGAGACACTGCACCACTGAGGTTAGTGAGGAGAGAAACAGAGAGAATGAGCAGGGGAAGCAGAGACTAAAAGAGGGGATGGGTGTATGTGGGGGTGGGTTTGGGTTGTGTGTGTGTGTGAGTGGGGTGGGGGGCAGATGCACATGAATTGCATACAAAAGCACCTACATGCACTATGGCCCTGCGTTTATGTCCTGCTTGTCAGGCATGCAGAGCATGCATGTGTTCACGCGTGTGTGTGCTTGCGTTTTTGTGTGCACACTGGCGTGTGTGCGTGCATGCGTGTGCAAGGCCGAGGTAGGTTAAACTTGTACTCGTGAAGTGTTCCCAGAAGAGATTAATCATCCTGTGCTGGAATGCAGCATCGCGGTCATAAATCATCACCTGACCTCTCTCTCTCTCTCTCACTGCCACACGTAGCGGTGGAGTCAGGGTAAAAGGAGTGTCATTGTGCATCGGCAGTAAACAAACAACCAACAGCCTTGACAGAAGCATGAAAGGTAGGAAACAGAGCTAATTATCAAATACCAGTGTCCAATCTAATGATCAATCAAACATTAGAGGCCTGTTTAGGTCAAAACGATTGGAAGAATGAAAAATACATAAAATAAATTGAACACAAACTATTATTTAAATCAAGAAATCGAGACAAAACTGTGGGTGTGATTTATGTTTTGAGCCCATAAGAAGCTTTTTTTTTGTTTAATTAATAGACAGAACAGTGATATTGGATAAATATGCAAAACTCTGGTTAAGTTTAAGCAACAAAAAAAAAAAATGAAACCCTCAAACATTTCGTAAATGATTTGTTTCTACTGTTTCGGAATGTAGTGACCACAGGATGGATTTGGAAAGCCTTATAAATTATAGTTAGGATGAAGTGAAGGTTAGATCATTAGTTATTAGTCTGTCTAGTCTATTAGTCAACATGCTGCATAAAAGATATAACTTGGTAAATAGAAGTAAATTGGCACCAAATGTTGGCACTGGACATAAATCTTGTGTTGCAAAATTGTTCAATTTGAATGTAATTTCTAGGATACAAGGAATCCATTAGATTTGACCTGAAAGTAGTGTTGAGTGGAAACTCATTGACGATGATTCAATTTAAATTATGTTGTCTTGATATATTCATATCATTGTTCTAATCACATCGTTTTCATTTTCCAAATACATCAGAGCAAGCTGTGTAAACACACATTTTACATTTATTCACACCTGAAAATATACCTATCAATCGCAGTAATTATTTACAGCTGCATGACTTCAAATCAATGACCATTATTTCAAATTTTTACCTCAATTACGATTCATGAACGATCACTTCGGCGCTCATGGATTTTGTTCCAAGTGACAGAACAGATTGGTGCCGTTACCTTTGGTCACTATCCATGTTGCGCATTCACCACTGTCTGGTAGTCGTGACTGATGAGACCCAATCGGGAGGCGAGGCGGGTGTCTGCATCATTGTTTCTGCCCGTCCAGACTGCAGGGCAAGCCTGGAGTTTTCAAACTAAAACGGGACCAGCTGCGTTTCAAAAAGTCTCAGTTTTAGAAGCTCGAAGAACGTAGAGTGGACGCCAGGCGTAAGCAAAGTGATGCGTTTTAGAACTAAAACGTATTAGTGTGGACGTAACCTGATGCTCAATGTTTGCACTTGTGTCATCCATATTGCCAGCTTCGCTTCGATTGAATGCGGACTAATGTTAGTCGAACGGGGCGAATTGACCGAATTAACCGCAAGAGCAAGATTAAGATTTTCAGTTACTTGCGAAGCATGTTGCCCAGCCCTATAGGGAGTGAAGGTGTCATCTTGTTAGAGAATTTCTTCTTCTATAAGCATCAAGCTCCAAAATGGCCAATTGCTTGTTTGTGTTTGGCTTAAGATGTAACTTTGAAATAATAAGACCCAAACAGTCAGATAAAGTATGGACATGTTCTTTTAAAGCATGTTCAGAAATTATAGTTCCATGCCACATTTTCAAATTCTTCTAAGAGTTTTAGATCAAACTGTACCTGCACGCTTTCAAATCTTGAGTCACAGATTCACTGCAGCTTGAATTTGAATTATGCTTTTTGTGCTCATACTTTCATAAATAATTAACAGAGACATGTATCTATTCTTATAGTTAGTATTCCCCTCTCTGAGCAGTGACTGCGGTTAGGACAGCCTATATTTCTAGCTGCTACTCAAATGTTCACTGGCAGATGGGAGCCAGGAGATGCTGCTGAACAAATGTTTTGATCAAATCTGTACACCTGCCGACAGTGGGAACGGGAAGCTAGCCGGAAGTCAATTCTGTGCTGTGCATTTTGCAGCTCAGGTAGAGGAGCAGAGTCTTCCTTGGTTATGTTCAAGTACAGGAAATTGATTCTTTAATATTAAAAATTCAACAGCTGAGTTTCATTACTTTTCTGAGCCTATTCCCTTTCCCTTGTGGAGTGGGAAAATATCACAGTTTATTAAATTACTTCTCTGAAAAGTCTCTGGGGATGCCATCTTAACTCCCGTCCTCCTTCACAAGGCCATTTTAGACTCTAACTAGGCATGTCTACTTAGAAAGAGAGACAGAAAGATAAAAAGAGGGGATAAGCAATAGAGGGATGGAGTGTATACTAAATTTCCAGAACCCATCGGCTGCTGCAGACAGTTTGTGGTTATTCCATTGGCTGTGAAAGGCATGGAATTGAATGTTCCTACAAATCAAGAGTAAGTTAGTTAAGCAACAGTAAATGGGAACGCCACAGTCACTGGAATTGCTAGTGTGTGTGCATGTGCGTATGCTTGGATGCACATGTGCTTGGATGTGTCCCTCGGCTGATGTTTCCTCGACCAGCCAGGGTTACAGCACGGCCTCATGCAACCTGCACAGCCCTCAGTTTAAGTGTAATTAGAAATACAAAAGGCTGAGGCTATTAAGAGGCTTCACTGCCACAAAGGATCCTCAAACATCATCAGCGATTGCTCCGACTACACTTCCAGGGCGAAGGAGCAAAGGGGTCAGTGCTCGACTGAGTCTGCGGGTATGAGTCATGACTCGGCAGTCTCTTTGAGCATGACTCAAACCAAGCCACACCCTCCTCTTCAGGGCAGCAGCGGGACAAGTTCACATTTCACCGCATTTCTCAAAACAAAGACAAGAGGAAGAAGCAGGAGAATTTGTAATTTGTCAGGGAGGCTGCTCGCCTCTCCACACAGACGGGGAAATGCTTTAAAAAGAAAAACCCTGCACTGCTACATCGGGGCCAACACATGAAGGCTCCTCCTGGTTATTTAGTGTTGAAGTTAGCTTTGCAAAGTCGGCCAAGGAATTCTGTTTGATTCATTGTGGCCTGGCAAAGCTCAACAGGCAGTCTGTTTGCTTTTGCATCTTCAATGGGACCAAAATGACTTTACAATGGGATCAACCCCCCCCCCCCCCCCCCCCAGTCATTTCAACTGATTACGGACATTCAACTGAATGAACTCATTCATTAGGCAATTAGGGCTGCAAGCAACAATTATTTTCATTGTTGATTAATCTGCTGATTATTTTCTTGATTAATCATTTACTCTAAAAATCGCTGTTTATCCAAGCATCAGTTGAAAAGCACAAAATATTTACATGACTTGCCATAGTTTGGGGGCAGACTGTCCGTGGGTAAAACGGGACCAGTATCAATCAGTAGACAGAACTGTATCTGTAGTGTATTAATTCAAAACAGCGGATTTAGTGTTAAGTTACTCTTTAAGCTTTGGTGTGGAAAATTTCTCTTTAACCATCAACTGATTCAGGTTCTGACATAGCGTGCTCTACTGTATGCTTGGTACTTGCCATTATGCGCCGGCGCATGTGAATGTATTCACACGAGTCAGGCCCTTTATTTTTTGCTCATCTTAAATGTAACCAGGAGGCTCACAACAAAAGCGCCATGCATGAGCTTGTGAGGAGGATGAGTTAAAACCAGTCGGTCAGCTGTCAGACAGATGTAGTAAATATCATCCCACTCTGTCTTCGCTTCCAACAAAACAAAAAAAAAAACCCCACAGGATCCATGAGCATGGTAATCCAAGATGAAGGCTGCTCTCTAAAAGCGTCACTTTCTCTAAAGCACAGCTAATGCCTAGTGTCACACGCCACACACATACGAGAACACACATGCATGCACTCATCGCACCGTATTGAGCTACACAAAAACCCTTTAAAAAGGAAAATATGGGCCATAAAGGTCACAAAGGGTACGCAAGGGACAGATGAGAGGAACAGGCTGATGGCCCTCAGATTTCATGTTAGCCCAAGAAAAATAAAAACACGCTGTTAACAATACTCAAATGCAATGAATTTGAAAGCTACGGCCAATGATGAAACGCCTTCAGACACAGAACCAGTAATATTTACTTGATGCAGGCTCCCAAAAAATCTTAGACTATTATGTATTTTAAAATTTCAGCCTCTCTCTTGAATTACAGCATCTATAATCGTTTTCATATTAAGTCAGGGTCTCTGTGGCTAATTTCACAACTAATATGTGTCTTGGCAGCAGTTCCAAGAATCATTGTTCCAATAACAAGATATCAAGGGCTCTATTTTAGTGGCAGTGAGTTACACACAACCATCCAGTGTACCACCACACAAGTGATCCCTCTCTGCTCTTATCCAAAGAGATTACAGGGGGCAACAGTATGAGCGTCACGGTGTTTTTCCCTAAGGAGGCAAATGATGTAAATGTTTCGGTTGAATTTAATTAGCTCAGTCAATCCACAAGTCATTGAAAATAAGATTATTTGAGGACTGTTGATTGATGCAATCATAGAAAAAGGATTTTGTTCATTTCCAGCTTTGGTTCGCAGTGGTAGTATTATCACATGTAAACTTTTAATCAGATCTAATAAGATTCAACCTTACAGTCTCTTAAGGAAAAGAAACGAAATACGTATTTTTAGTTTTCCCTCTGTCAAAACGCAAGTCTTAAAATATCTCTTCAGAAAGCCATGGGAGCTGTCATCAAGTATTTTTTTCATACTCTGTGGTTTCTATTGATCTACCCACCAATTAATCAATTACTGCAATTAATGTAATTTGCTCCTTCATCAGCAGGTCTTTGTAATTTTAGCCTCTCGAAAAACCACAGCACGCTATTCCTACATATGTCTTGGCAAGCTCCCTGAAGGAGCACAATTAATGTTGAAAGTTGAAATGTTGAAATATGAAACAGGGAGGACAATGGAGCATGAATAGATCAAACTGAGGACTTAGACAGCCAGAGCAGGGAAATATGGAGGGGGGACAGTTAGCAAGTCCACAACTGGAGAGATGCAGTAGAAATGAGGGAGGGTGGGGTGGGGGTGGGGGTTCTTTCTCATCAAAGCCTTTCTGATGCTGTTAAATCTCATGCTACCCAAAAGCTGCTCCGCAAGAGGCCAAACCTGGGCAGTATAATAGGAATGAGACCATTCCTACAGCAGTTTTTCTATCTGGATGTGGATTTATGACACCCAGTTAATTGTATTTCTGGCTCAAAAAAGCCATGAGTTTGTGAAATAGCTGAGAGGGTAGCAAGACGGACAGAACATGCTCTAATAGAGCTATGCCACCCAGCGTAATATTTTCTATTCACCAGCGCATCCTGACAATTACAGCAGCAGCATAAACAATATCACCCCCTCTCCATATTCTGTCACAAAGACCATCATTTTCACCCACTTCTCCTCTCTCTAAAGGTCAGTGTTCTTAGTTAATCAGTAGTGACAAGAGGTTTTTTTTCTGCTTCCATTACCACCTATCCTGTTCTGTCCCAAATTATAAGATGCCACGCTCTAATGTACCGTAGAGCAGCACTGCTTGCTGTATTTCAAAAATGATTTTACCTGATAAAATAACAATTGTGACCTCTCCTCTATTTAGCCCTGAACCGTTTGAGATGTGGTTGTGAAAACATAAAAAAACAAACAAAAAAAAAACAAAAAAACAATGGAGGTTTTAAGCTGCGGGTGTGTAGATCTGCAGGGGATAATTGCTTGCTCTATCCTCTCCAACAAAAATAAAAATTTAAACTTGGCCTCCAAGACTGGACCTGATGGTTTTAAGGTGTTTTAAAAACTAGCAAATGTTGCTATGGTTGCGCTGTCTGTGGCAACAGTGCTTAGCGTTTCAAACCTTGTTAAAATGTCCAGGTGAAGGGAGAGAGCACCGTGCAGCAAACAGCTGTTCCCAACACCAAACCAGTCAACTCATGAAATCGAACAAAGCCCTCAGCTCGGGTTCACTTTACTGCCTCTCAGGTAATTACACCTGAGAGACATATGAGCAGCTTTTTTTTTGTTTTGACATCAGTTGACATGCCGCAATGTAGTTATCATTGACAGAATTTGAAACAATGAACACAATGGTGCCCATTTTGTGTTTGAAAGGGACTTTTGGCTGTAAATCACCAGCAAAATTACACTGGCCTAGTTGAAAACATTCAGCCCACTATGTTGGTTCATTATCTAACACTGAGTGGGTTCTGAATTGGTTGGGAAGGACAAAATGTATTAACTGTCCTCTCAGTACCAATACGGGTCACGCCTGTAGTGTGAAAATGGCATTAGTGAAATTGGACCCTTGAGGTTTTCTAATGCTGTTTTCCATCTGTTTGCCGATGTGAATGTGGACAGTGCTATCTGCTCAACACACAGCACGAGGGGGTCACACTGGATGCCGCTGGTTTCTGATCGGCCCCACAGCCCTGTGTGTTTGTTTGATGCGCGTCTGTGTGCACTTTTGCCGCCGTTGCGCATGCATTAGGGTTATTGTGTGAAGCCTTCAGTCTTTAATCCCCTAATCTGCTGAACCCTGGAAATCACTGCAGTCATCTGTCAGAGCGGGTCAGAGCGGGCTACAGGGCTCAAAACAAGCATGCGTGCACACACATACACACAGCCAAAAGCCAAACAAACACACACACACACACACACACACACACACTCAGTGATAGTCATTTATTCAACAGGGCCAGCCTCATTTCAGTCTAATGAAGATTGATGCTCCTCTTTCCAGGCCTCACAGGTGTTGCAGTAAAATACATGTATAAATACGTAACCCACATAGAAAAAGAGAGAGGTGGGACAGGAGATGGATTAACAGAAAGCAATTCACTCCCTAATCAGATGCACATGTGAATTAACACATATTCTGCATGCTCATGAAAGTTTGCATTTGCAAAAATCTCCATAGTAACAGCACATAGTTAATCTTGTCGAATAGTTGTGAAGGTCCAACAAGGACAAGGACTCAGAGAACCCATAGTGCTCAGACCCTTGAGTCAAGTCTAAACCTCTCAGGCCTATTTGTGCACATTGTGTGTGTGTGTGTGTGTGTGTGTGTGTGTGTGTGTGTGTCTGTGTGTGTGTGTGTGTGTGTGTGTGTGTGTGTGTGTGAGTGAGAGGAAGTGTGTGTACTCGTGCCAAATGGGACACCCTGAGGGCTTGTCTGGAGATTGTGGTTGACATGGCCTGCTGCTGTCCAGTGTGAGCTCTTATTAGCACTTAAGACTGCGGCTCGCTACACGTATGTACACACAACACACACACACACAGCCACAACACACTGGTCATAATGATTACGCCTGGCAAGTTAGAGACTGACAGCATTAAAGCGGCTGAATGTGTGTGTGGGTTAAACAGTAGACAGTGTGCACTTGTGTCTCCACATGCATGTGTTTAAATGTGCTAATAATGATCACTCACCAATCTGAGGGCTTTGCTTTCTTTCTTTCTTTTTTTTGATTTATATGCCCCCGTCAAAAGCCCAAGATGGAGAGATGGAAAGCGGGAGAGAGATCAAAGAGTGTGACAGATCACACAGACACAGGCGGGCTCGACGAGAGCTAAAGGTGGAGGAGGAGATAGAAGGGCCACAGAGAGAAACTGCACCGGTTAGATTGAAGTGTGAATCTCAGCAGGGCACCTCATCATCATGGTCTGTGTGGCATCTGTGTGTTTGTGTGCGGCTCTGGGATCTACAGCTGGTGTGTGGGCCTTATCCCTTGACACCTTACTTGATACACAAGTGACTCCAAAAGTTGTTTTTTTTCTTCTTTTTTTTTTCTAATTGAACTTTCAACTTTGCACGCACATATGGCATCACATCCTTATCTAAAAGTCTCACTCTTGCCCAATGAATATTCATTCCTGAGTGAGCTCCATCCTGCAGTGTTATGGTCCTCGCTGCAGCTTGAGGGGAGCCAGCTGGGAAGTGGCTTTCAGCCTCTCTGTGTCACCAAAAAACACAGAGCATGGCAGCAGAGAAACGATATTAAAATTCAACACAACTCCACACAGACCTATAGTACTGCCTGGACCTTTGATTTAGCCTCTGTAAAGCATAACACCATGCATTATTTCTAATCCATGATATGGCAGCATGTAAGCAAGTAGGTGAAATATTAATGAGTGCAAAAACTAGAAAAAATAAAGTGCAGTGTAGCCGTTGGCGCTTTTGAAAAGATGAACTCGTGAAATGTGAAGAGGCTGAATTACGCGGCAGCAGCTGCGGCCTGGCGGACGCACCGCGGCGACGCAGCGCTGTGGGCGTCCTGAGGAGAGGAGACGAGCGGTAATGACAGGTCCAGCAGCCAATTAAAGCGCACCGGTAACTCCATTTTAGTCATGATGAAGCGAAAGCATCTGTTTTTTCGAAGGAAGGACAAACTCACTTTCTCGCGCTTGTATACGGGGAGCGATGAGATGAGAGGAGGATGCCTGCGCTGCGGTAGCCGTAAACGCGTCGGAAAGGGAACTAAAAAAAAAAAAAAAAAAAAGCTCCTGCCCCCCTCATCACCACAGGTCTAACATTCCACCTGACCCTTCGCGAGGCTCCGCACACACAACCGGGACACACGTGTGAATTATCGGAGATACCGTAAGGATGTTTGTGTTGGCATGCCGTGCAGATGCGCTGTGTGCAAACCTCTGAAACCACAAAACTCCATAGCGATTCCATAGCCTATAAGGTCATCCCCGCCGAGGAACTGATAAACCAAACAGCTGGACAAATGACACATAAACGACACCGCAGACACACGAAGGGAGCCCTGTGTGAGCACTGCCAGCCAAGTGCAGGCTCGCATGAGGACCACAAATGTTATTCCGATAAAAGGCACCTCAATGTCATCGCTGTGCGCTGCCCTCCCCGTCCTACTTGCCACAAGAACTGACTGCGTAGAACACATGTGCTGTTTGTGATCACACAAGCTGGTGTGTAAACAACAGGAGCGCGTAAATATGGTTCCGTAGGGAGACGTATATATTTGAAATATCACGTACCTGTTTCCAGCTATGTGCGGCACTCACTGCATAATCCTCCTTCTTCAACTTGAACTTTTCCTTCCCTCCAGTCGACCAGCCCGAAGCTACTTGACACTTGTTTATTGCATACTTTTGTTTGACCTGTCTTTATTCTGGCAAGCCGCTACTGCGTACAGAGTGAGATGAGAGCACAGGGGGGTGAGCTGATGGAGAGGGTCGAGGCTATGAGCCTCCAGTACAACATCTCACCAAACCGGGGGGTATCAAACGGAGCAATCCATTGATGTGTCGTTACGGGGAGCAGCGCTGGCACTGGTAAAGATGGAGCAAAAGCGGACGAACGCAGCTGTGCGCAAACGGCACGTCTTCCCTTGATTCTCTTCAGAGCGGAGAAACGGCGGGCAGGCGGGCATGCTCTGAACAGTGAGCGACGGCCGATCGACAAAGGCTGCGCGCAGCGGCAGCCAGAGAGCGGTGATCCACACAGTATAGAGTATAGAGGAATGACCGGGGCTCGCGGAGCGCGCGTTCACGGCCAAGCCAAGTCAATGGTCATTATCAGCGCGTGTAGAGAGTAATCCACTGTGGGCTGTTGGCTGCAGCTGCATCCCCGCAAGATGACATGCAGGGATCAGCAGTGATGAAGCAATTACAATTCAGAATGTCTATATAGCCCACTGTATGCAACAATTATAATGTGATCATTATGTGTTATTATTGTTGCTGTGATTCCACGCTGAATATTATTTTATGATTACTCACATTTTATTAAGGAAGTGAAATGTCAGTTCCATTGTGCCAAACAGGCTGCAGCCACATTGCCACACATATCCACAGCCTAACAAGCAAAGTTGACTTTCGCTGTATTATTTCAGAGCTTGAACACGCCTGCTTTGGGTGTTAGTTCCCTCCTTCCGCTGGCCTGTAGTGCTCATTACAGTGGTCCTCATGCATCTCTTTTTAAACAGTGCATCCACTGCACTGCAGGCTACTGTTCACATTAGCACACTGCCTAATGGGCTTTCTCTGTATTAGCAGCAATAGAAAGGTGCAATAACAGAAGCATGCAATTATGCACCATAACTAGGGAAAACATTGTTAACAGTTACCCTATTGCTTCTCACTCTCCAAGCTGTAAATGCATATTTCCCAATGGAGGTATGATAATAACACCCGCTTATTTGAAAACACCTTGTAAGGAGAACCTTGTGGCTCTTTTGATAAAGATTTCATTTCAGAGGCATTTTTATGCATAGCTGGGGATTGGCAGGGGACATAAACCTCCCACTTTTGGCTTTATTTATTTATTTCCTTAAACTCTTTCATTCCCCATTTTGTTTTAGCAATACATTACCCTACTCATCACTGATATATTGATTGAGACAAATAAGGGCGTCAGCTTATAGGATAAGTAAAATCTTGAAACCTCAATGTAATTTGAATTCACAGATGGCATGGTTAAATCCAGAACGAAGGGTGAAAGGAAAGAGGAGGGAATCATTGGATCTCTAGTGGGTAACACAGGTGCAGTACGAGATGAAAAATGCAGATGAGGTTAGGATGGCGTACTGAACCATTTTAAAGTCCCCAAGTGATAACCTAAAAAAAACAAGCTCTGACTTGGGCCCACGGTGCCCATTCTTAATCATGCAGGTGCAGCTTGTCCAGAGCTTTACAGTTTCTGCAAACTGTCCATTGTGGAGTTTTTATTTTCTTAAAGATAATGAGCTGAGTATAGCTCCCTTTAAAATACAGCAACATAAGCTTATTGACAAAAACGTCTCCTTGCTTGCAGTAGTATTCATATAAACTGTCATTCCACAAGCCAAGAGCCAAGATTAATATGCTAAAAAATATAATAGACACTCGAAACCCGGCACCTACCCTCCTCATTTCCCTGGGTGTTAGTGGGGATTTGAGAGTAATGATGTCAGCAGTATTAAATCTGTCCTTTCCATCCGTCTGCACTTAAGTCCTTGCATATGGACACACCTAGAGATTAGCCCTAATATGTCCTATAACAGGCAAGCCAGTGAGCATAGATGTGGAGACCAGCCAGTGAACAAACCCAGATTAGATCGCCCAGAAGCTGCAGCCATGGGTGGCTGACTAGCATTTTGCTCATCGGTTTAAAATTGACCTCAGAGTAGACAGCCGCCAGCTTCTGCCTACAGGCTGCCCATGGGCCTCCTCCTGCCATAAAGCAGGATCAAATCGTGGCAATCCTCCACCCTCTCTTTCACTACATTAGGGCAAACCAAGGGCCTCTAGTGGTATGTAAAGCACCACTGGCAATCCATCTCTTCTACTTTTCTGACAATGTTGAGCAAATTGGTTTTCTCCAATAAATCAAAGAAAAGAAAATAATCTTCTGTTAATTAGTTAGGAGCTAGGTTTCATTTCTTATTTACCTAGTATTTCTATTCCACCCGTTCGCCTAGTGCCATAATTAGAAACTGCCATCTTAAAAAGTGATGGATCATCATAAAATCTGACCCCGAAATGAATGTGTTGCTCAAGACTTGCTCAAATGAGGAAAAAATAATCCTGAGGCAAGTTGTCAGACGCTGTACGCGCAGATGAGTTAGCTGACCTTTCTCTATCACAAGCCAATATTAGCACAAGCCATTATAACCTATTAAAGCCTAATGCTTATAGCCAATGCTCTGAGGTCCTCGAGCCTCACAGCACTCACTGGTTGTGAATTGTGTTTCCAGCGCTATCTCCACCATTACAGACTGCACAGTGTCAGGGGTTCTGTTTAACCTTGTGCAATGAGCTCTCTCCCATACATCTATCACTACCAGTCATATACTTCAGGGGTTAACCCTCCCTACAGTGTGTATCTGTAGCTGCTGTGGGTGTATATGTGTGTCTTGCTAACACTGAGAAGAAGATGCATTGTGCTGTTAATTATATAATCAATTTGATTAATTCTCAAAATGCAAATTAGTTAATTAAAGGACCTGAATTTATAGAATTACCACTGATTAGCTGGCTAAGCACTATCGCTGCCCACTGGATATACCCTTATTAAGCTATATTAACTATACCATTTTCATTGTGGCAGCATTATAATATATAGATTATAGCCTTTTAAAATAGTATGAAAAGAAATTAAAAGAAAAACTAACATACAGTGGGCTTTCAGTCAACCAAGACGGAGCAAAAAGCAGCAGTAATGTTCATAGGCAGACAGAATCTTTAGCCAATTTCTGCTCCAACTAACCTCAGCTGGTCAAAATGACTCGGCATCTGTTTTTTTCTGTCTGCCTGCGTGTTTTCCTCTGTCATAAATAAAGCTTTGACTTTATGTTCCTGCTTCCCCCCTTCCTCTCTCTCTCTCTCTCTCTCTCCTCCTCTCTCGTCAGTGCCCCCGCTATAGTGGGAGCTGGCTGATGTGAGACAGTAACAGGTACGTCAGGGAGTAGGAGAACGTGGTGGCTCGGTTTGGCACACCAGTCTGTTGAAATATATTTCAGAGAGAAGCAATGTGGGCATGAGTGTGTGTGTGCAGTGTGTTTTCAGGGGAAGCATTAGATCCATCGGCATGAGCCTAGAAGCTTACAGGCAGCTTACAGAGCAGCAGGGGGTTTGTGGCAGGGGGTAGTGGAGAGGGAGGGGATGGGGGTAAGACATGAGAGGGGGGGTGGGGTGGGGGGTGGTTGAGGAATGCTGGAGGGCTTACAGAGGAATAGGGCACAGCTGGTTTTTAATTGAGTCTCCCCCCCTACTCCGCTGTGTGCACGTGTGTGCACACAAACACACACACACTTATTTTTACTCAGCAATTTCCCAGCTGATGGCTCGGAGGAACTAAACACTTCGCTGTGGCAGCAGCCTTCATACGAAACCCTCCACACGGGCTCTGTTTTGGTCCTGTGACTGATAAAGCCCTCCACCAATCAAGGCCTCTGACAGCTGTGTTTTCCCATGAACCTTAGCGCTCGCTCTCAACAAGAGCCAAAACGGCGTGCGTCCCTGCTTCACCTCAGGTTGTGATCTCAGCTGGGAAGATCAGAGTGGTTACACACAGAATTTAAATGGTTTTTTTCTGAATTTTACAGCTAGTTATGGGATATGACTCAGCATAATACATGACTTTAAGAACTCATTTCACAAGAGAAATTTGTGAGAGATTTGATTTTCTTTTTGGGGAATAATTTGCTCATTTACGTTTGTATACTTTTAAAAAACATTGCTCTAATTTTTCATACAGTCAGGAGTCAGAGCTTCATATTTCACCGCAGCAAAATTTTTTTTAATAACGTGCTGATATTTAAAGGCTGATAAAAGTGATAAAAAGATCTGTGTCATATAGCACTGATTGCAAGTCGCAATCCTTTGTTTTGATTTTTGGCTGTGGAAGTACATTCACTGTATGTTTACACTGGCATGCTGCACATTTAACACGTAATTAGCAAGATATAAACGTACTAATTCCACCTCCATTATTACTGCTCTTGTACCGTGCAGAGCAGTTGGTGTGGGAAATGCATTGCAGTGTGATAATAAGGTCCACAGTTCAAATGCATTGTACAGCTATACTATAGAAACCGTGAAAGACTCTGTGAAAGGCAACATTGACTGCAAAGGAATTGCAGTCAATGTTGCCTTACAAAATAAAAGACTTTTCTGTTCTCAAACAGCTTGAGTCCTTATTTCCATGATGCAACCCGAGAACAAACAGGCAAACAAACGTTTCTTTGCTTTAATCAGTTGTGAGCAGATATGTATGATGTACATTTTGAAAGGACTGTGCAGAGGGATTGGAAAACTAACTAGAATGTTGCTTCCCCTAGGTTGTATCAAGGAAGTGATAAACCTCCATGTCCAAAAACACATGTATAAAATAAACTATATAACATACTGTAAATCCTCTGCAACTTACTGTATGTTTAAAGCTCATTTGTGTTTGGGTGTTTACACTTTGATAGTATAATGGTGCTATGATCTGGACAATTATCTTTGCTTCCAGTGGCTACACACTTCATTTTTTTCCACTTGGGCACACACAGTAATTGTCAGCTTCCTGTACGAAGAACTCCACTGTTGGTTTTTTACTTTATAGGCGTCACCATGGAGTAATGTATGCCAATGCTATTAGCAGAGTATGGATAAACATGGCCACAGTGCTTAAAATCCATTTGGTGCATTAAATTACTAATATCTTCTTGGTCCATGGTGTCCTCTTTGGTTATTCTTGACCGCATCTGAATGCTGTCAGGAGCCCCTTTTGAGCTCTGGCCATGATATGCCAATTTGCGCAGACACACACAAACTCATACATGCATGCGCACACACACACACACACACGCACACACACACACACACACACATGCAGACACGTGGACCCGCACAGATATGATGAGCCCATTCCGCTTTGTCTCCACTGCTCTTTCACAGTGCAGCTGACACCACATGACTGCCACCTCATTAGAGGCTTTAGCCCGTGAGCTAACAGGCCACAGAGACAGTGGGCCATGTCACGTTTGCTAATTATAATAATAACAATAACACTGCCTTAGGATGCTACTTGCTTTTCTTTTCAATTAATTTTATCAGATGCACTCAAGGGGAAAGAAGTGGCAGAGGGAGGGGTGCAGCCGCCACACACCGGCTCTATAGGAGGGAAATGATGTGTTTATTCTACATACTTGGCCAGATGACAGGCTGCATAATTGCTGCCAAATAACAATGGTTAACCTGCTTTTGAGCAAAACTTATTAATGTATGACAATACTGTGGATGTGACTGATACTACTTTGTGGTAATTTTCTAATAAAATAGCAGATGTACTGTATGTGGCACACAAAAGGAATTTCTTTTAGCCCCTTGAGAGAGCTGATGTTTGGCCAAGATGGTGAGGTCTTGTTGTGATACGCGTAAGTGACAGCACAGGAGAAGGGGACCCATAAACGAGACGTTTCTGAATGGAAGCTATGGCTATCCGTGAGATACTGCTTTTGAGATTCCTCATCTTTCTAGTGGATTAGAGTTCAGCCTCTGCTATTTCATGTTATTATATTTGGAATAGGTAGCAGTCATCCACAGGTGCCTCCTCGACACAGATACCGTGCAGCTCCTAAATCTGTATATCAGCATAAAAATACACACTGACTCATAGCCAGATTGCTTTGTGATAATGTATTCAGATATGATATGTATTTCTTGGAGAAATGTATAATTTATTTTGACACTCTTGTCAGCAGTATTACCATTTTTCAGCACACATTGTAACAAACAGGGTAAAACACTATTCTCACTCTGTTGGGGTGAGATTTCAAAACAACAGCAGTAACTCCTGTGGAATATGCTTCCCACAATGTCTTACTGTATAGAGCCCAGGCTAAAAGAAATAATATTGTAATAAATAATATAAAAATATTGCATAAAAATAATAATGAAGGTGATTAATGCAGGGTTGAAGATCGTCACGACAAAAACCAACAGTAATTAGACCCATGTGTTGTTGTGTGGAAGAAATGGGATAAAAATGGTGCTTGTAAAGTTACTTGAATATAGAATCAATTACTCTTTACATATTGTCCATCAAAAAATCTTCACTAATTACTCTTTAGCAAAGGTAATCAGAAACATTACCTGCTATTTTACTGTTGTTCCTCACCACAGCTCCACCAATGGTGCCTTCAAAACAACTCCAAATCCTCCACGCTAACATGTTACATATTCTGTGTTCAACACATGAATATATACAAAACAAGACGTTATCGCTTAACAAGCAGTTGGCCTGTGTCTCAGAAGTGTTTACAGACCATCAACAGCTAGCTTAAGGTTAGTATGCAGCACTCCAGGAGTCCTGTGAGAGTGACGCACTCAAACACCCTACGACACTGAACAAAACCAGCTGATTACTGAACCGAGGATTGCCAGTGACAAACTTTAGCAAGCCAGCAAAGAACTAAGAAATATAATACAACTTTGGAGTTACCAGGAGTCAGATTTCTACTTATGCAGAAGTTAACTGCTTCGCCCCACCTCCAACCCCTGAAGCAAGCTAACACATACTGGAGACTGGTCATGCCACCTTATGAGCTGCCAGGTTGTGAGCTCACATTTATGGCAAGGATTCATTTAGCTGAGGTATATCCTTTGACAGCATAACTTTTTAGCTAGTAATTAGGATTTACAGCTGCAGCATGCAGACATATTGTTAAGTGTCAGTTTTAACTTCATAATAAAATAAAATGGTTATTGGCCAGGGTGCTCTGCAGACATCTTCTAGAAAGTAGGGGACAAAACCATTAGTGGCAAATAATCATCTTCCTAAATAATGAATAACTAGTAATATCAACAAGTGATATAAAGTCTTCACAAGTTTACATGCTGGCAAACAAAAATTTAATTTAATTTATTCATTATAAGAGATTAATACTGATGTCTACAGCATGAAAATAGACATATTGACCTTTAACCAACTCATAAAAACACATTTAGTTAGGGAGGCTCAATGTCTGACATTTTACAGGGTCAGGGACAAGGACAGTTGGAAGTAATTAACAATTCAGTAATACTGTATTTTCATTAGGGTACTTAAGGCAGTCCAAGACGACCCATGTGTCAAGATGGCTGACATTAGGTAATTTTATTCAATATAAAAATTATTAACCTATCATCATTAACGGAATATTTCATTTTCTATGTACTAATAAAACTAACAGTTTCTTGTTCTTTTCTTGTTCTTGGCAAAAGTAATCATCTCCCTTATTTACATGAAATGGTTTGGTCCTGCCCCCAAACAGGGCGTGAACCATACTTGCTAGCAGTGATTTGTGAATGAGGAGTGCTGGCAGAGCATCATATCTCAACTTTCAAATGAAAATCTGGCTTCCAAAAAGGAAAAGAAAGACAGGAGAGAAAAGAAAGAAAGGGCGATGGTATGTCACCCAATTCTTCACAAAGAAAGTTGGGTGTTGTCCGTGAAAGGTGTAAATTACCCTGTTAGCTTAATCCATAGTGAAACAGGCTACTTTTGCTCTCCTAACATCAGTTACTTCATATCTTCACAGAAAATTTGGTGTATTTCTATTTCTCTCCCCTTTTAGTCGACATTTAATCAATGCAGGCTAATTTTAAGCAAGCTATTCATACTATATCAGTTGTTCCTGCCCCTGCCTGGTGCCAAGCCCAACAGATGCAGCTTCAGGCTCAGTAGCACTGTCTCTGCCAGAAGAGGGAGGTGAGCAGCACTATGTTGAATGACATGTCAGTTTCCATAATTGCAGGGGTCTGTGGGAAATTCTTTTTTTATTATTACTATGGAAAAAAAGAAAAAAAAGATTAAATCCCTTCCAATGATAAGAATTCAAACACTGTAATTATTTTTCCACATAATGATCATCTGCATTTGATCCATACAGTGATAACGGTTGAATGGCATGGTTATGAATATTGGATCACTACACATATGATGTCCACAGGCTGAGAACAAGACTGAGAACAAGATATAGCTCAAAGTAATGACTGGAATGCTATAAAATTTGCTGTGCATAATCATGCATAAGTCTACTGATTTGGTGACCACTTGACCTTTCTTCTAGCACCACCATCAGATCTCTTCATTTCCATTTCCATTTTGTTTCCATTTACACTTTAACAGCTTCATTTTTTTGTAGTTGATGTGTATACTTAATTAAAAACCTGCTGTTGATTTTACGCTTTTGTTTGTTACATCATGCCTGTCTGTAAAAAAACGAGCCCATAGGTCGTATATACAGCAGCTTATTATGACCCGTAGTCAGATGACATCTAATGGCCGTAGTAATTATGACAAGAGCAAAGCAGGATGCATGGGTCAACAAAGTACAGGTATTTGACACAGGAGAGCGGTGTTCAATTCCAATGTGAAACTAGCTGTTTATATTGTAACCATGACAAAAAAGACCTTGTAATGTTGAGGAAGTAAGCATACTTATGTTAACCCAAATCACAATCTTTTCCTAAACCTAACCAAGTAATTTTAGTGACTAAACCTAACAAAGCCATGACCGTTATTATAGTAACCATGGCGACAAAGGTAGGTATGCCGCCGACGGTACAGACTGCATGTTTATTATTGTAACCATGACAACCAAGGTCCGGTATGCCTGCTGTAATGGGGGACAGGAGACGGTCCTTAGGGTCGTATCAGAGGGTTGAACAAAATAACCTATATGGTTGTCCAGGTTGGAGGACTTGTTGCATTCTATAGATGATAATGTTGATTTATTTTAACTGAAGAAATTAATGTCTATTTAAGTTATATCAGTTTTAAACTAGTGAATTCCACCATGTAATGCTGCATACATGTCTGCACAGTATTTTTATTTTAAGGGTTGGTTGGCGTGGCCTGTGGTGGTGGGGCCCAATGTGATATCTTTTCATGGGGCCCTGGCTGTGAGGAAACATTGTTTCTACTCTTAAGTTATACTATTATGCCACATTAAATGTCCTGCCAAGAGGGCCAGAGATAGTAAAGGATCTCTGTCAAAGGTAAATTACTGTAGCTCTCTGTGTTAACATCCACTCGTTTTACTTTATCTCTGTTCCTTAAAACCACTAAGAACCTACAACTGTTAAAAATAGGAAACGTGCCAAAATAATGTTTTCACTCAGTTCCATGTTATAACTAAAGTTAAAAATTCAAACGACTAAAAACACACTCAAAGAGGATGGTGATTAATGAGAAGTGAAGATGACACGTCCATCTGACTGAACCAAGAAAGGAAGAGAGGGATGAAAAAAAATACTGTAAGGAACAAAAATCTATAATTAAGTAAATTAAGCCCTGTCTTATTTGCATGATATCAATTAATGTGCAGTCCATGTAGCTGCAACAGGCACACACAAGAAATCAAATTAGCAGCAATGAGACGACATCTGTCTTTGGCTCCCATGTCCCTCTGGACTGGCAAGGATGGCAGGGCTGGCTCCAAACAGCCCATTGTTTTCACAAGAGCTTGATGAATGGGCGGGTGACAGCCCGCTGTATGTCACTCACAGAGACAAACTTACTTTGCTCGAACGCAGGACAGCAGACATATTAGAGAACAAGATGGTGATTTAATTAACTGCCACACTGTTCTGTTATTGTATATGTGAGTGATTCTGGCAATTGAAGTATTCACTCTTTTTTTTATGTTACACAAGCATTTATTGATATTATACTGAGATCAATCATGTTAGTCTGAAATGAAAAAATATGATCCTGAGATTAATCAGACTTTTATGAACAAAGAAAACATAAAAATTCAAATGTTAAAATCTGTTTCTTTTTTTTTAGCAACTTTTGACTGACAAGCAACACATTCATCTGAAGAGCTGTAAACTGAGACAGATGGAATAACAAAAAGGTGTTTGTGCTTGTATTTGTGTATGTGCGAATGTGCTCGCGGTGACATATGTATCCTACAACTAGTAAACTACAAACTCATAAAGCAAACTGTATTGTAAGTGCAGGGAAATACCCATTATGCAATTCAGCACAGTGTGACCCTGTGCTTGTCCTCATTTACTGCCCATGTGTATGCACACAGGTATATTTGTATGCATGTGTAAACAGGCACACTGTGTGCTTGTTTGTATGTCTGTGTGACTGGTGCTGAATTTAGCGGATCTTCAGCCCCCCCATGGAAATAGGCCAATTTTCTCTGTGAGGCGTCTTGTGACTCCTTTGAAAGCGAAGATGGAGATTCCTTCTAGTTCCAGCTTGGCCAGTAAATGGCGCATGTCTCTTCCCATCAATCACAGCGCTGCACTAACAGACAGCTGGCTGCCTAATATACACCTCCATTAGGAGTCTCTGCTCCTCACTGAAAATCACTGGCATCTGAATAGAAACTCCAAGTATATGGAGGACTTATCCTGAGGCAGATTTGCCTACCTCTTCCAGCTGCAGGTGTGAATGGGTGTCAGGATTTCAGTTAACAGCTTTTCAACCTCAAACACAGGCAACTAACATCAGTGGCAGCAGTGAACTGCCACCAACAGCTGAAAAATTGGCTGAAAATGCTGAAAGTTTTATTATAATAGCAGATTTTGAGTTAAAACTTTTACTTTTGTAACATCACAAAATGCATAAACACAAGTAGATCAAGTAATTTCAATTATTTAGTGCAATGATTCTCACCACAATTTTATCTATACATCAAACAAAATAATAATAAGCATATCTTTTACAGTGTTCTGTTTTGGGTTATTAAATGTTTATTACATTTGTTTTGATACTGCAATTCACCTCTTGCTAAGCCAAGTAGAAAAAATGATTTACAGTATAGTACAGTAACTATATGGGTTCATTGGAGACAGTTCTGTCTCAAGTTTTTTATTCATATTCAAAAAATCAGCACTGGCTGATGATGAGGAGCAGTATTGTTTGTGTTTTGCAGGGTAGATCTTGTTAGCCCTGGTAGTATAATTACTACACTAAAATTAAAAAATGGAATTAAAAATGTTTATTTTTTTATTCTACATCATCCTTTAATGATTAAATGCTTATTATAGAAAAACTAGCAGGCCACACATTTGTGCCACTTACAGGCAGCAGAAACGTGAACACAGCATTGAGAAATCATCGTTTAAGTTGATATAGTGAACTTATTCGCAAACAGTTGCTGATTTACACATTGAGCAGTTACGGAGCAACATTAGCTTTCATTTAGAGTAATGTTTCTGACAACCTGGTGAATGTAAGTCCGATACACACTCCCTTTTTAACTAACTTTTGGTCTCCACCACTTCCTGAGGGATATATCATATCTGGCGCTTTAGCTGCTTAATGCTCCGCTATGTTCACCAGGTAGCTAACTAGTGTCAGATGCTGTTTGGTGCTCATCAAGTAATGTGCAGATTGTTTTTTAGAGCTTTTTCGCTGATAATAGCTGCCTGCTGCAGCCGAAAGTGACGTTATGAGAGCAGTGAGAGTGAACCAACACTGTACATTTACAGACCAGACAGCAAAACACTGAGCTGAAACTCACTATAAAGCTCAATAGAGCTGAGCTGGAGCTTGGATCCCTATGAGTGACCTCCTTCACACTGGTACATTGTAATTTAATACACTGTTATTTTAAAACATCAGTTAACAAAATGCTTCACTTTTACAAGAGAAAGGGGAAGGAAGATGAAAAATAACCGATATGTTTGGCACTTTGATGTATTAGCATCTTGGCTCCCACAGGGTGGATGTTTATGTTCCAGTCCTCTACAGGTATTTTTCTAACGTAACCTTTAACCCACCCAAAAATCTAGCTAATAACATACTGCTTTGTCTTTGGAAATAATGCAAGGCCCCTAATTTAGTTAGGAAGGAAGTTAGTCCGGCATGCTAGCATTTGTAATTTACGTTAGGGCAGATAAACACACAGTTTATCTTCACACAGTTTAAATTCTTAGCACTTTTTCTTTTATGTTTTTGCTTTCATAAAAAAGATACTGGGTGTTACTCTTTAGCATACAGAGAAATACAAAGCCAGAAGACCTGCCATGCCTAGTTACGGTTGCTAATCTGTGATTTGGGGGAGGGGTTTAGCAAACTGTCAGAGACCTATTAGACTTTGTATGCCAACTTCTTTTACTGAGACATTCAAATGTGTAGATACCTGAACATTCAACTACCCTGCAGTGTTGGCGTGATAATGATAATTTTCTCCTTGGAGTGAAGTGCTGTATTAGCCTATTTGCACAATTTCTTTAAGAATCAGTGGTTACTGGGTCAAGACAAAATAAGAGAAGATGTGCTGTGCAGAAGCAGAGATGTGTATTGACTGTCACACCTCAGCCACATCAAACAACCATCATTACTCTTTCACATAAAATAAAGACACAGAAAAAGGAAACAAACAGCAATTTCATTGCTGTTCTTATGAAGTGTGCAATCTGTGGGAAGACACAATGAACACTCAGCCAATCAATACTTCCCCTTTCTTCCTGCTGTCTCTCAGTAATATATTGGAAATGGAGTTAGAAAGATTGATTCTGTACACAGCGCTACAGGCCAGAGGAAAATTAAATGAAAATGTAAATGAAGACTGCTGTGTTTGGTGTGTTTTCTCCCTCAACTTGTTACCCTGCTCTGAGGCCTGTGCCATAGCCATTTGGAATTTGGTTAATTTGCTATTTCTCCCCATGAATAAATTCACAGAGAGAGACTGAAAGACAGAGAGAGAGCAAGAGAGAGAGAGAGAGAGAGAGAGGGGGAAAGAAGGTAGGGGGTGGGTGGGTTAGATTGAGATTGTAATCATTATTAAACATTATTAATGCATAACGTCAGACAAGCGCTGCTGTTAGGAAGAGAGCACAAGTAACAGCCATCGATTTAGGAGAGGAGGATATGGCTGACAGCACAAAGAGGAGAAAAACTTCACGGAAAGGTCAGAAAGCTATTTCAGAAACTGTCAAAAAAAGCATGCATCTGCCACGCAAACTTGCACAGGCACACACAAGTTCAAGACTCCAACACACACACACACACACACACACACACACACACACACACACACACACACACACACACACACACACACACACACACACATACAGGCAAACAAATGCAATCACCTTTCCTTGGGGTGAAGGGAAACTGTTCTTCAGCTCTGTACAGCCACTCAAGTTGTCTGAAATGGCTTTGGGCTAAGAATGAAAAACTTTAAAATCCAAGGAACCTTTTTGTTGTAGCACGGAGGTAAATGTCTGATCTGAACAAACTATGAAATGGCTAGTTTCACATGAATTTTCTTTTGGCTGAATGGATCAATCGTTCACTCTCATTAAGACAAAAATATTAGGTCCAAGTTGCAGGCCATGGGTCATGGTCATGATGATGAAAAATCAAATAGCATTGTAGGCTACAGCTTTTTTCATTGATAAAATATAGCTGTAAAATGCTGCTGCACGTTTTGATACAAGACTTTAATTTATATCCACATTAGCAATTTTCAGTCTGTACATTGAGCTAACACATCAGCATGCTGACATGCTCCCAATGACAGTGCAAATATGGTTTTGTTTAACATTTACAATGTCTTAGTTTTGTGCGTTAGCATGCTAACATTGCTGCAGCAGAGGCAGATGTTTTAAGTTTCGCAGGTATTTTTCGAAGCACTGGTGGTGTTAGAAAAAAAAATCAAGGGATCATCAAAACTATAAGAGTTCATCCTTAGGGGAATGTGAATATCTGTATCAAATGTATTAGATATGTCACTAAAAACCAAAAATATCAACCTCATGTTTCCTGTAAAGGGTATCTCGACCAAAGTCATCAGGGCATTCGCCATGAGAACTATGAATGTCTGTGCCAAATTTTGTGCCAATCCATTCAGCAGGTATTGAGATATTTCACCATATAAAACTTTGACCTGCTGGTGGTGCAAGATGAAAAGTGTAAAAATGATAGCGGGGATGTAGAATGGATTGGTACAGCACTTTAAAAGTCACAAAAATGTGATATTACTCATGCAATCTTTAGCAGGAAATCTCTGTTCCGATACAGATGACATTTTGAAAGTAACCTTCTCAACCCTGCCAATACATAATTCTTATTTCAGGCTCAGACAGTTTCATCTGGTTTAGCACATTAACATTTACCTGATGACAGGTAGATTCACTCTGACTAATCCTCTTCACATGGTCTGTGGCAGGCCTTCAGTGAACCCCCCTACAGCCTGCTCTACGAGGAGAGAGATCCGCGGATGACAGTCTGCTATAATACCTCATATGAAGGTGTTGTTTGTCTAGATTAAAACCCCTCAGTGTTGTATTGTAAGAAGCTGTTCTTCCATTTAAAACCTGTATAATCCCTGGGGGAAGGTGACAGTCCTATAATAGTGGAGCACAGATCCCTGGCGTTGATGTATACAATAGTCTTAACCTCACACATCTCTATTAGTGTGTCCGCTGACACAGGCATTACAATCCCCCATGGGAAGTCAACTAAGATAAACAGTGGGGAGAAGCAGACCCGACGCCCATGCTTCAAATATAGTCGCTCATTTTTCAAAACACAGCAGGTGGCGATACCTCAAATATGATAGGTCATCTGTCTGGTTTTGACTTAGTTCCATTTAATCTCGAGGTTATTTTGCAGAAACTTGCCACATAGCTAAAATAAAAAGAAAAGACAAAAAAAGGGAACATTGCATGCTAAAAAAATGTGCATCATCCGTGAAAGGGTGCACATGTGGATGCATGTGAGAGTGTGTCTTTCTAATGATAAGTCAGGAGTCTGTGGGGATGCATGCAGACTTTGATATGCAGCAGTAACACACATTAGTTATGTGTATGCTGATTGCAAATGTGTGATGTGCCTGCGTGTGTGTGGATGTGTGGCTGATGGTGCCTTTGACTGCGACACAAACCTGTGTATCTGTGTGGGGCCTCGAGTGTTGGAAAATTGGCCTAACATCTGTGAGGATGTAAGACGACTTTTATCCACGGCTGGGACATGGAGGGGATCATAGAAGCCCAGAGGGAGGCCGAGGGTTTCTGGTTTAGTCCAGATTGGGGGGACCAATGAAAGGGGGGAGGATCAGAAAAAAAAGTTTCACCCAGGGGTTCTTTTTTAGGGCTGTGGGCTGCCGATGAGCAGGGTGGAGCAGAGGGAAACAGGGATCTGGCTTTTTGTAACACAGAAATACCTCCCTCCCTCGTACACCAGCCTCCCACTCTGATCTCCCCTGGCTTGTCCCCAGTTGTATTTCAGCCGTGAAAAAGGGGGTGTGTGTGTGTATGTGTGTGTGTGTTGGAGCAAGGAGGGGATGGGTTCTGCCTTATTTGCTAACACGGTCCAGCCCAACAGAAGGCAAATCACATTCTGTGGGGGTGTCTGTCCTGTTCCCATGGCAGAATTTGTTCGCTTTGAGCCACTCGACAATAAATCACGCCCCCCCCCCGCAGGTTTGGACATGCCAGCACTGGCAACTAAAACAAGCACTTCACTCACTCTGATTTATTCCTCCTATTGCAAGGAGAAGAAGAGGAGGTGCTAACAGGGTCCCAGGGAATGGTGAGAAGAGGGTGCTTGCATGCTTGCACGTGTGTCTGTGTATGTGCACATGTACGCCTCCTTCAGTTGTATATGGGAGAGAAGACAGACAGAGAAAAAGAGGACAAATGGACAGCTCTGTTATTCTAAGTTTAGACCACCCTGATATCTTTTTGCTGCCCCACAAGGTAACTGCTATGTAGGGTTGGCACTCGAGTCTGAGTCTGGCTCTGTGCTGGACTCACCCTGGCACCTGTGGAGGCTGGAACGAGACCTCCTCCAAAACACAAAATTAAGAGCCACACATGCAGGCATGAGTGCACATGCATGTATACACACACACACACACACACACACGTATGCAATGAAATGGGCATGACTGGGTTGATGTGTCTGAGAAAAGGCTTCCTCCAGATACCAAATTAATCAGCAGGCTGGAAGATGCAAATGACTGGCCTACATGGAACCAGCAGCATGAAGCCAGAACTCACACAGCACCATGGACAGATGGCCTGCAGGACCACACCACACTCGCATACCTCTCTCTCACTATGTCTCTCCTGCTCTACTTGTGCCATCCCTCTCATCACTCCCTCATTCTATCTCAATCTCTCCATCTTTCTCTTTGTCTAACTTATTCTATTCTTCTCTATCTGCAACTCCATTTCACTTTCTGTCTCTTTGTTCTTCTCTATCCATCTGTCTACCTTTTCCTTCTGTCCCTCCTCACTTATTCTCTAACTAAATCTCCACAACTTCTCAGCCCCAGAGGTTCACCTGTTGAGCATCTTGCAATCACAAACAGCACAAAACAACAACTCCATCAATTAAAATCTATTAAATACAGCCACACTTTAAGTTCAAGCGAGGCGATGTAAAGTTAAGTAGACTGTTTTCGTTTGCTTGCCCTCTCTGACTCTTTCTAGCAGGCTGCAGCACAACTAGCACAGTGCAGAAGGCAGAGAGCAGAGTCTCTGACCTATTTAGGAAACTGGCAAGAGAGCAGCCAGGGAACATCAAAATACTTCAAAGGCTCCCTTTGAATCCATCGTTACGCCCAACTTAGTGTGAGCGTGTGCACACACACACGCAAAAACACGCACACATACAAACACACCACCTCCATGCACACACAAACTTCATCAGCCAGCCTCCACTCTTTCTCATACACACAGTCGCGTGTGCACACACACATGCGCGCACACACACACACGTGCGCACAGACACACACACACACACACACACACACACACACGCACACACACACACACACACACACACACACACGCACACACACACACACACACACACACACACACGCACACACACACACACACACACACACACACACGCACACACACACACACACACACACACACACACGCACACACACACACACACACACACACACACACCCACACACACACACACACACACAGCTCCCCCGATATATTCTGTCTGAGCTCTTGAACTGTGTCCCACATTGCTAAGTACGGAGAAGTCTGAGAAATCACATTAAACGGTGGGTCTGCCACCAGCATCATGACTCAGACTGTACCGTGGAAATTCTGTCCCTGACCGAGCTGTATAACATCTCCTTGCCCTTCACTTATATACTATAACTTTTGCTTCTTGCAATGCTAAAAACTACATTTAAGACAACTGATATAGTACCTATGCTTAAAAGGTACTGTGCACAGTGAGCTATAGGTAATGAAATGCATTGAAAAAATATGGGAGTGTTTCTTTTTCAAATTCTGGCTACTAAAAAAGCCACAGACACTTTACATAGAGTATGTTCAACTCATTACCAGTATTATTTTTAGCCTAAAACTCATGCTCACTGCTTGCCACTTCACAGCATGCGGGAGCCTGAGCAGGTTTCAGAACCACGGAAAGCTCCTGTGCTACATCCGTTGCTCAGGACCTTGGACAGCACCGCCAAGCAGGCCTCTGCTCTGGAAAGCAGACATTCACAACCTTGGGAAGCTGAGGCAGCCTGTTGTGTGGGCGTGAGTGCATGAGTGTGTGCGCTTGCACTGATGCTTTCATCTTCTTGTGAAATTCCTAACACAAAAGCGTATTTATCGCTTTGAATTAGACAGCTGAATGCCGTGTGTGCTTGTGCTTCTGTTGCCCTTATGTAACTTTCACTTCTGACACTTGGTCCTTAGATAGCAGATTGATAGAAATGAGATGAAGAGAGTGATTCAACAGATGACAAATGGAGATGTTGAGGAAAAAAGGGACATAAATGTAGGAAGACTTTGAGCCTTCCTGATTTTTTTTCCATTTAGGAGTGTGTTTGGGTGAACTGCTTTGCCCAAGGGGCACTCACTTGTGTGTTTATTTCTGAGTATTTGTGTGTGCGTGTGGGCATGCACAAATAATGGGACAGACCAGAGGCTTTCTTTGAGGTCACACCACGATGCCTCTTTACAGCTTTTAAATGCATGTGTGTATTGAATGATTACTTTCTCTTTTTTCACAGTGTTTAAGCCAGTATCTCTGTGTATGAAAGAGAAGACAGAGGAGGAAAGAAATGCATGTCTGTAGTGTATCGTTTTGTGCATGTGCATTTGCGTGCACTGCACTGTACCAGAGGGCATTTCTTTACGCAGCGTTCGTGTGCCTTGGAGCATTAAATAAATGGTAGACAGAGCAGAAAGCATTAGCAGACCTTTTAGTTTACTCAAAATGCCAACAGGACAATATAGGTAGGCACTGTGCTACTTAGGTTATTAAGCATGCAGGTTGACCAGGACAAACTCTATATTTGTTTCTATGTGAATGTACCTGCATGTGTGTGTGTCTGTAGTGTACAGAGATGATGACAGAAGAAAAATAAATAAATAAAAAAATTCAAGTTTATTTGCATTTGTCTGTGTCCATGGAGTGTTTGTGTCAAAGATTTTTTTTTGGTGGTAACTGGAGCAAGTCCAAATGGACCCCATGGTTGTTAGGGAGAATGCTGCATCCTGCTGAGTGGGATCTGGGACAAAGGAGGGGGCTACATGGCCTTAGGCGTCGGGACTGAGGGGTGACTCCGGGTAACATGGAAGATAAGTGGGTACTCTGGGGTGAACGGCTGGGATCATGAATGCATTCAGGACACTGGAAATAAGGGCAGTGTATGTGGCGTGGTATTGCAGTGTGGGACCATCTGATCCGAAGAGGACAAGTTCACGATAAAGACAGGAGGAATGTTTGGACCAGATTGTGCAGCTATAGGAGGTAATAGGAAGTCTGGTAGACGCTGTATTTTTTGTGTAAGTAATGGGAAGTAAAAATACACAAGAGAATGCATGAATTTGAACAATAAAATCAAGTGGGTATGTGAGCTTCATCACTTGCATAAAAATGTTGTTACTGAACTGCACACATCACTGTCTACAGCAATAGATGTTTTGTCTTTATAACAGACTGCAATGGACAGAATACCTCTTTAAAAACAGCAGGGTTACCTTTATGTTATAATGACAAGTGTTGTATTTAAAGCACAATTTAACACTCCATTGTATCAGTTATCATTCCTTTCCTTTTGATCATGAAATATCAAACAACTTCCACTAAACGTTCTAATTTTTCCCCCTGAACAAATTCTTGTGCTTTTTTTTTTTTTTTTTTTTTTTTTTTTTAAAAGGGCACATTTTATCACAGGATGATAAAGCGCTTTTAAAATTAGCATTTGCTCTACACTATAGTCTGCTATCATGCTTATGTGCATATGTGTGTCTATGTGCCCTGAGTGTCAAGTGAGGGCATGTGGAATTCTGAGCAGAGGTAATGTAAACTGATGTTCATTATTCTACATGCATAAATCTGACCACTTTATTTAAATTAAAGCCTAAACTCTGGTTAGGAGAGCTCCCTAAGCTCTCTGCACTGTTAAGGGGGGAGGGGGATACATAATCGGGAGATGCTCATAAAGCATATTGCAATGTGACTGAATTTACACCTTTGGCTGTTACCACTACATATTAAAGCATGTGTCAGGAGACAGTTTTTAATTTTGCCTCCAGGATAATGAAGTTGTTGCTGAACAGATCCATTTAACTTTTGCCATTTTTAAAGAAATCTTGCTTTGATCATTTTTAATATTCATGTATGCTGTGTTAGATTGTAGACAAAAAGAGACATATACAGGGATGTTGCTCCTGCAGTGTTATATTAGTACATAGTATACTTGTTCAAATAGTAATCCACTGGGAAATATACCTAGAATCTGAAAGGTGACTAAACTTTCCACCGGCAAAATACTGATCATTAGAAATGTGCCCCTGAGCAACATCCTTAAAGGATTAATCTGGCAATATTCTGTACTTGTCTTAATCAATAAAGCCCACAAAAAGACTAACACCAATTACCATGACTTGACCTTACTAACAAGTATATCAAGTCTAACGCTTGACACTGCACAGCTTATATGCCTGATAGATTGTTGTCCAAAGACTGTTAAAACATGTTATTGAGCCACACTGCACTGGTGTGCTCCTTCATTAAGTTGAACATGGGCACTGTAGTTTATTTCGAGTCAATCCCACATACACCGTCCTAAGTACTCACATAAATCCGCAGCTGAAAACAGTCCCCAAAAAATGTACAATTTACTCCTGTATCAGTAACTTTTCCTAAAAACTACACTGTGCAGGTTTAAAAAAAAAAAAAAAAAGATCTACTACCCTTATATATTTAGTAGGAACAAATGATTTTGGGGCTGAGAGCCACAAACAGGTTGGGGAAGTCAGGAAGTACTGCTAACACATTGCTGGTTTTGGTCTTGTCATGGGATTTGTTGACAATAAGAAAAATATGGAATAACTCCAGCCTGATCCTGTAACCACACACCCCTCAGTGCCGCTGCTGCCTATACTGCGAAGAATTGTGATCGTACAAAGCAACACCCTGGTGTACACAACATGTGACTGCATGAATACAAAGCAGGACTATGCTGAAGAAAAGTATTAGTGTACTGAATGTGCTCAGCAAACCTCTCCCTGATAAATAAATATTTGAGCGAAATTTCAGCAATGAAACAACAAAGAGATTAGGACTATCAGGTTTTAATTGCTTCCCTTTGGAAATGGAGAAATTGATAAGACAGAATGGGTGAAAATATTGGCATATCTAAGTGGACACACAGTATCATGCAGCTGTAGTGAGAAGGGGAGTGCTTTCTCTTCCAAGTCTCTTGCAAATCAATTGGCTGATGGATAACATATCCTTTGTGAAATGGACTGATTTGCCTGTCACACAGGAAGCAAGAAATGGCTTCTGAACACCAAAATGGCAATTTGAACCATCGTCATGAATTCTCCAGACTCTGTCATTTGTAATATTATGGTTTGGTTGAAGAGTACACTCGGCGTGATAATAGGTCGAACCCTCAACAAATCTCAGAATAAATTAATTCACATTGGATTTTCTAAAAAGAAGCAAAAGAACAAGCCTTGGTGCAACTAAATGCTTTGTCATAGTCACTGATTTTCAGTTTGCTCAAGACACTAAGACAAACACACACACACGCTCTGTGTCTTCACACACAGAGCTTCCACAGCTGGCTGACAGGATAAGGGCAGACACAGGTAGGCCAGCTAGGCTCCGTGCCATGGCTCCCAGCTCCAGGGCAGTAGTGTGTCTCACAACATGGAGGACAGGGGAGCAGACAGGAGCAGGAGCCACTGCTACACCATATCCCTGGGCTGTGCGGCATGGCAAACACTGCCACAGCCCTGACATAAGCCCCGGCCAAAGATGATGGCTTAGTACCCCTGCTGCAGGCCTCTGCCTCGGCAATTCACTTCAGCCGAACACCTCCAGAGCCTGCTCCATCCATGGCACGAGGCCCTGTACTTAACACTTACACAATACACCCTGTGCCCCCCTGAACTAGACAACACAGTCTGGATGGATATACAGTATATATAAAAAAAACACACCAAGCACAAAGTTACATAGGTTATAAGGAGCAGGTGAGATGAGTAACAAACTGAAAATTAGAGTCAGATGCACGTTTTCACGCCTTGGGTCTTGAGTCTGGCGTCGGCCTCCACCCTCTTCCCCCAGATGTCGATGTAAGTTTCAGGCAGACCCTAGCCTCTAGCGTATGGCCCCTGTGTATGCATACAGACGAACCCATAAACAGGCCATTTATTCCCATTACACACGAGAGATTCATGTTTGACAGCATGTGGGCAGATTGCTCGAACAATATATCCTTTAGACCATCTTTGAGAAATGTGTGCACTTCCACCACCCACACACCTTTCAAAAACATCTTGCTATTTTAGTTACCTACAGTGCAGAACACAGACATATTTAGTATTAGTATTATGTGATAAATATAAGCTCCTTTTTTTCCCCTTGTATTGGATATAGTGCAGTTATCTTCTGTGTGCCAAAATTTTAGCGGAGAAAATATAGCCTATGGCTGCTTTATAACACAATTGTTTATTTTTATTTTTTTATAAGAGTTGATCACTACTACAGACGGGTAATGAACAGCAGAAAACACAAACAAAATGACCAATAAATTATTTTGCCCGGCTTTGTTTTTTTTTGTTGTTTTTTTCATGTGCATGATTTACTTTTCAGGTCACTTAAAATGCAAAATATAAAGTGTTTTAAAACTGAAAAAAGACTCAAGAAGAGACTAAGATAGAGAGACAGATACTGTAAGAGGGGTGGGAGAACGAGAGAGCAAGTGAGAGAGGGACGGGTGGGGCTGAGTGTGCATGTGTGTGTGTGTGTGGGGTGGGGGGCATAAACGTCAGCTGATTGAGTGGAGGCTGAACTGGGAGGAACAGTGAGCTATGTGTGCTAGAAAGCAGCTCTGCCACTGAGAGAAGAGTCAGCCAGCATGTGCATCACACACACACCCACACCCACACCCACACACATATACACACACACACGCTGAGGAAGACACATTGAATAGGGTCCTCAGAGCCAATGTTTCCTCCTTTCCCTTCGTCTCCTTGAACTGTTGCTATCTTTCCTTACACTGGAACCACGAGACACTGCTGGGGGAATGACACTTTACTTATCCCCCCTGCAATACGCGCTACAGAGCCATGGTGGTGTGTATTTGTGTGTAAGAGTGATTTGGTAACTAGGTCAGACTGTTGGAAGAGACATTGAACCAGCATGCTGCAGCTGATAATGTCCTCTGCATGGCCTACAGAGGGGAACACACTCAATCATCTCACAGCATTAATAACCTGTTTGTTTTCAATATGACACAATGTAAGAAATATATAATATTATACAGACAGCCAGATATTCCTGTAAGACTACAGCGGAATTAATTACAGAGTTCATTTTTGTTGTGCATATCATAGCCCAGTGTTGATGCAGTGATATAGCGGGTGTGAGGTGAAGCGCCTCGGGCAAGGTCCCTATTAGCAGACGCCTGCAGCAAAAAGAAGGGAGCCAGGTTCTGAGATGAACTAGAGAATGACAGGGGAGTATCTGGTACTATTAACTTAGATACTGCTCAGAATACAACATACACAAGTGCTGTTGAGCTACTAGCTGCATGCTGTTCCCAATTAAGGAAACAGCATGGGGGGTAGTTGGCCAAACAAATTTATCCACTGAGTTTTTATAGAGAGGTGATAAAATATGATGACAAATCTACTCAACCAGATGCCTACCCTGAGGCCTATGCCATTTATTTTCTTTTACAGGAGAGCTAAAAGAAAGTTGAAATAAACACATTTTATGATGATATTTATTATAAGACTAATTTAAAGTCTTGCTGTATGACTTCATAGCAATATTCTTATTGCTGCTGTCATGCAGGGCTCAAGTTTAAGTATCTCCCGTCATCCAGTGCTGATAAAAATAGGATCAAGGAGGATGTAAATTCATTTTGGGATGAATTTGGGACAAGAGTTGAAAAAAAAACCCAAAACATAAACTCTGGTAACATTACAATGAACTGTGATGAAAAGGAAACTGACTGCATGTTGCACTTGCATCTCTCATTATCATCCCCATGACAACATTCACATATGCATGCCCACAAACTTCACTGTCGGTATTGACTGTCAGAGTGATAATAGCATCTGGTGGCAGTGGGATACTGCGGTTTTTTTACGTTGAGAAAAGGCACCTGAACAACCAGCCTCTCACCTCACGACAGCTGAAGTTAGCTAGTATTAATGTAAACATTAGCAGGTAATGTCAGACTGTCTGATGTTAGCGTTGACAGTAATATCAGTGTTATTTGCTCGCTTGTTGGCTAACAGGTCAGCAGCCGACTAGCTAACTTAGCTAACATTACTAATGTTCATTTCTTGAAAAACATTAACATTATGTCCCCAGACAGTTTGAGTTCAGCTAGCCAGCAAGTAAGTTAGCAAGCCAACAAGCACCCTGTGTATCACTGTGTGTGTGTGTGTGTGTGTGTGTGTGTGTGTGTGTGTGTGTTACAGTGACAGACACTGTCAGTAACCCGCCTACTCTCAGTCCGCTCAGTTTCTCACTCTATGTAAAGCAGGACTGCCAACTCTCACTTCTCTCACCCTCCCGCTGCCTGAACAAATTGTGTGTGTGTGTGTGTGTGTGTGTGTGTGTGTGTGTGTGTTCTGGTGGGGACTTAAACCTGACTGTCATGTCACCTTGGGGACAAAAGTTAAGTTGAGGTAGAGACAGCTTTCTGAGGGTCAAGACCTGATTTTAAGGTTCAGGTTACAGTTAGGTTTAGGTTAGGGTATTTAGGCATTTAGTTGTGATTAGTGTGAGGCTAAAGGGCTAGGAAATACATTATGTCATCGAGTGTTCCTCATGGGGATAATAAGTTTGTGTGCATGTGTGTAAAGTGTGCACACTTGAAAGGAGAAACAAAAAGGTAGTGAAAACACAGGCATTCATTGGCAACCTATTACATTATATGAATCTTGTTCTTTAGGTTTAACTAGTAAATAAGCACTAAGTACAAATTAATGTATGAACACAGTAATGTTACCACTTTTCCATTGATGAAGTAAAATTGATTCATCATGCATTTTCTGTTTTTTTTAGTCTGAGGTGTGACTGAAACGCCTCTACTCTCAGCTTGAATTTGAATAAAAATCCTGATTATTGATCATCTAATCATTTCTATGCTGTTTCATTTATCTTAAAGGGCACTTTTAATAATTTGAACTAATAATAATGTAGAAAATAATGTATGGAACGATTCTGGAAGGATGGTGAAAAAATTTAAGAGCCCTGTCTCATGAAACATTGTAAATGTTGTAAAACACTGTGGTATAAAAGAATGCAACCCCCCAGTGGCTCAATCTCTTTCAGTTTGTAGGATAATAGCATGTTATAATACCTTGTGTCAATATGAACTCCATTAGGCACCTTGTACTAAAAAGACAGACCCATCTTTTGTTGAGTTGCCAGGTTTGTAAGTGCTCTCAGTGTGATGAAATGCTTGATGCGTTGTGTGTTATTATTGAAAGATGAGTAAAATGAAATGTCTTGTAATCATCTAGAATTGAACAAGAAAAACTGAAAGTATCATAATAGAGTCCCTGACAAAAGTATGAAATATGAGTTCTTACAACTCATATGAAATTACACAGTTAAAGCACATCCTCTCTTTTTCAACAATGTACTCTTCTGAATTTAAATTAAAATCCAAATGATTTTTTTTTACTCATATTTTAATGAAATGGTACCAGCGGCATTAATATCCCCATCCAATTTTTTTGAATTACTGGACTGATGTAGATTGATAAGTGGATTGACAAATTAATCTCTTATTATTTTAGTTAATCTTGAGCTTGTCAATATACAGGATCATATGTGTTTTTAGTGTCACTTCTTTAGTAGAACTACCAATTACTGATACAATATTAATATACTGTAAATATTAGACATTATTGAATGTAAAATGCTCACATATAAACACTCATATCTAATATGCATGAGAAAAAGAGCTGTCCAAAAACACAGGTGGGTGTTGAAACCTTATCCACCACCAGTGTTTACTGATCAGATCCAGTCTGGCTGGACTGTCAATAGGTAATTTCATTACACGACTAATAAAAATGAATCAATCAATTAAGGGCTATAATCTGACAATCACTAACCTGCTGCACCACAGAGCCCACTTAAATTAATCAACCACCACCCACTGATCAATCCATATGGACAAAGCTGCATTTTCCAGGCTTCAGCATACACAGACCCACACAAAAGCACAGCTATACTACACTACATCACTGGGAAATAACACTTAGATGATGTTAAACAATATTTAAAACACTTATTTTATGCTTCTATTTGAAGGAACAGTTAGAATCGCTGTCCTTTTTTGATTTAACCATCCATTATTCAGTGTGTTCACGACAAATGGAAGGCCACCCATGCAATGTATTTCGCTAGAAGGGTAGTGGAAAAGGGGCCGTTCTCAACTGTGTACAAATACTATATGACAGTCAAACTTATGTGGCCCCACCTGCCTTTGGTAAGCAGATGACTAAAGCAAGAGCCCATGGGAGGAGCTGTAGTTTTTGATTGGATTGGTACGTTAATAGAATTTGCATTATAAATTGGTTGCTAATACCCCATTAAACATACAGAGACTGAAAACTCAACTCTCAACCGCAAATGGAGAGATATGTGACTTGTGGAGCAGGAAGCAGTGCTGCAAAAACACACACACAGACACACAGACACACAGACACACACAGACACACACAGACACACACACACAGACACACACAGACACACACACACAGACACACACACACAGACACACACACACAGACACACACACACAGACACACAGACACACACACAGACACACACACACACACACACACACACACACACACACACACACACACACACACACACACACACACACACACACACACACACACCTTTCAAACAAGAAGGTTAGCTGCAGCTTCTGTATTGCAGGATCTATTTGAGTAGAAATTGTCATGATTCACTGACATTCCAGACCACTGCAATATTGTCTATAAAGTCCACAGGTACATTGTTTACAACTGAAATATGGACAACGCAGAGTCAATGATGATAATGACACATTCAATACTAATAGCCCAAGACTGATTGATGATTTAAAAACTTAATGCGGAAAATACACTTGTTTTCCCACTAAATGAGACCATGCAGGTTGTGGACTTCAGGCTTGCGCAACACACTAATCTGTATTATTTCTCACCGAGGGCCTTTCATTTGTAGAAACCTAACTGTAGTTTACCAGAGAGACAACTTTGTCCAGTGCAATATGTTTGTGTCAATGTGTGATAGTGTATCACTGAGGTCAATAGAGTCCATCACCCAGCACAGACAGTACATCTCAGCTGTGTAAGGAGTGTTGGGCCATAATCTAGACAGTTTACTACATGAGAAAATATGCAGGTTTGGATGAAATATTCATGCAGTTAAAGAAAAAACACACTTGGATACACTTATAAAGTCAGATAATCGATTCATAATACACACTAGAAGCTTTGTAGCCAACAGCATTTTTAACCTTGTAAAAGTGCTGTGGGATGGATTTAGGGCCATTTGAATGGATGATACCACCAGTACTATTGATGTCCAAATACACATGCCCACCATTTTAAATAAGCAGCATTCTCTTGCAGCAGAATATCAAGCAGTGGTGGATCTGGTTCTATTACGCTGAGAGAAAAGCAATTCAGCCTGTGGAGGCCTATCTAATCACTCTCTTCACCTCCCTTGCCCTTTCCCATTTATTTAACCACCCCCTAACTGTCTTTAATACCCCCATCAACCTTTGCACCCCCCAACACACACTACAATTCTAAGATGGCAAGTTGTCCCACTTCACACTCGCACACACACACACACACACACACACACACACACACACACACACACACACACACACACACACACACACATACACACACATACACACACATACACACACATACACACACATACACACACATACACACACATACACACACTCACACGCAAACATACATACATACATATATAGCCTGCAGTGCCACAATCAGTCTGCACCACCCATTGGAGCAAAGAGACAGAAAGACAAGGTGTCACTCAACCCTGACCTCACACACAAGGGGGGCAAGCAGGTTCATAATTGTTGTCAGGGCAACAGTGCAGGGTGTCCTTCAGGTGTCACCGGTGATAGAAAAGGTAACGCCCTCACATCACTGCGTCACTGAATATGGATTGTTCCGTGTGGTTACGCTCCCACTGCTCGTGGTGCCCTCCTTTCACCGATCATGCTTGAGTGACAGAAACAGGTAGTGGGTCTGTGTCTCATTGGTGGGTGAGGTGATCAAGAACTCGTCATACCCGGGAAAATTTCTGCTCTTTCTCCTCCAATAACTTTTGATTGACTTGGCAAGGACGAGGAGCAGAGAGAGTCAAGCGCCTGGAGTCGCCACCGCCTTCAGGCCTGAAGACTTTTTGCAGAATGACGACTGTCCTGCTGAAGCTGCTTCCCCTGTCTTGTCTATTGGCAGCAATTACACATGCATCTGCCTCTCAGTGAGCCAGCCAGCAAGACAGACAGCTTGGAGAATGAGGGCTGATAAACGCCCCATTAGACAGGTAATTGCCAGAGTATTCTTTAAATCTTAATTACATTACAAGTCAACAGTGATGCCATCTTGCGATAAAGAGACAGATGTTCAACAATGCAATTTTTTACCCCTTTGTGTTGTTATAAAAATACTACTTATGCATATATAATCAGAATAAGCTGAGTTAAATTAAGAACTGGCATAATGAGGTGTCAATCTACCACTATTCACTATACAGTAAAGGCAATTCACTGTTGTCACAGTGGCTACCATTTGTGATGAAGGGACAAATGGCACAACCAATAACATTTTTTTTGCCATTTTGTTTTGTCCCATACCGAAATGTAATATATGTACATATTGTATTTCCATTTATGAAATATAGTAAAAGCATATATCTAAAAATTAGAGAAATTGGAGCTATTTCATACATTGACATATATATATATATAACCAATACTAATATGTATGTTTTTGTATGTACAGTATGCTTATATTGTAGACATATGCCTGTCAATATAAGTTGATACTGTATACAGTAGGGTCCAAAAGTCTGAGACCTCTTTCCCAGAATGGGAAGATACAAACCTGTATATATGAATTACATTTATATAAGTTAACAAATATGTTTGTCTGTATATGTAGTATATTGCATTTCTGTATGGGTTTAAAGGAATAAACGCAGATTGGGAAGAGAAAAAGAACATTCTTATGCTCTTTTCATACCTGACAGGTTCTCAATTTGGACTATGCTGCCATAACACATATTGAGTGCTAATTGAATAAACTCCAACCCATGCACTTGTTCTGTGGCTGCAATATACTATTGTTACAAAAGCTGAAATAGCCGTTCTGGCAAAGCAACAAAGCATTACATGGCAGCCAAATTCCACTGAGCAGCATAAAAGGGTCAAAGGTTTACTGGGCTTCCAGCAATTTAACTCTATAAATGAAACTAAACTAATGAGTGGCTAATAACCATCCCTGGGGACTCAAGCACACACAGCACAGTACAAATGAGTAAAGATTTGCTGTAGAGTTAGTTTTGAAACAGGAGGGAATGCAGGAGGAATGCAGGGAGTCTCACTGAGCTCAGAGTAGCTTCGACGTAACAGAGGCCAACGCTTTTCATTTTCTGCATTCAGGTTTCACTCATTTCCTGAAATTAGTGAAGTGAATAGAATCAAGCGAAAGGCAGCATGCGAAAATGAAATTCTGTGAATGTGTGGAGAGTGGCTTCTTTGTTTTGGAGTGCATACCTTACTCTAGGGAGCACCCTGAGCGATGAAGGTGTAATGCGGTGAAGCTCATCTTCATTTTGACAGCTTCTCCTCCGCTGGTAATGACATTAAGTGATGTGAGTCAATCTAGTGTGTTTCTATTTCCTGGTCTCTAGATGATGAAGCTTCCTGATTGGCCTCATGCTGCAACAAAGACCTTTTAAAGGTTGTTGATGCGAGTGATAGTGAAATTGATTGAGCTAATGGAAAGGTTGAACAATAACAGACTACAACTTTCCAGGAGAGAACAAAGGAAAAAAAAAAGTGCTTTCCTTCGGAAGTCCGAAAAATCAGGATAGAAGACAGACCCAAAGGACATTTGCCTAGTCAACTTTGTGGATTCCTCCTGTCATTTACCTAATCCTGATGTTCACACTCCAATGGCGAGACTTGAGGGACAAGGAGACGGGTGATGAGAGGATGAGAGACAGAGAGAGACCAGGGTTGTGATGGCTGTCTGTGGACAGTCCCAGGAGTGTGAGGAGGGCTGGGGCTGGCTGGACCAGGCTAGCCGGAAGCTAGAGCATGCCTGACAAGCCGCATCGGAGCCACTGACACATCTCTGAGTCTGAGCACTGACTGAAGTGGACACTACAGGACGCAACACAGCCAGAATCTCAAACACAGTCACTCAGGCAGGGCCATTTGAATGACATTACTATGTATTCTACAAAGTGTCCCAAACAGATTCACAAAGAGAGTCTGAGCCTCTAAAACATATCAGATAATAACTCTTTATATAACTAACAAATCATGTGAGGATAAGAAAAAAAATGCAGTGGCTTCCTTAACTTGAAATTTAAATAAGAAAAATAATAATTCAGAGTTAATGAGATTTGTTTTTGTGTAAGGTTTTGTTAAATATTCTTCTAGAATTTGAAGTGAGGCCTCTGTGGTTGTGCTAAGAGTTACAGCTGTGCTTGACAGCGGGTGTAGTCTAGACAATATCCTTTTTGATCCAATGTAGTAAGAAGAATGAAAAATAACACAACCTCCCCAAACGTTCCACAAAGTCTTTGAGAAAATCACTTAACGTTTTTTTTTTTTTTTCTTGCTGATTCAAGTTTCTCTTTCATATATCAGAGAAAGTTTGGTTTAACCTGCAGAGAGCAAATTGCTCTCACTCACTTTGCACCACTACTCTTCCACCTGGTATCCCTGTGCTTCAATCTCTGGAAACATCTTTTCTGAGATGGGCTTGCGCTGGGAGATTCATTTGGGCCTGGAATTGCACACATCACCGCAATATTGAATCTAACCAAGCCAGACTGCAGCAAAAGGACATTTGGACTGGGTGAAATTGGATATTCTAGTAGTTCAATAAGTTTGAGGCCAAGACTGGATGGAGGCAAAGGCAATTATTCATGTTCAGCTGTGAAGTTCGCCAAAGTCTGAAATGCTTTTAAATAAAACAACACATCTAAATGGTATCATTACCGCTATCAGTAGAGCTGATGAAGCCTCTTGGATGAGCGGTGAAATGCCTTCAAGAACAAACAAGTCCAGCTGCTTTTGACTTGGTTTTCCTACATATGCTGGATGACACAGTGAACACTCACTGACATCATTGCTATCCCACTGTTTTCCTACTGGGGCCTGACTTTACTGCCTCCTGTGGGTGAAGATCAGCTTTCCTCTGCAGCATTTCTAAATAAAGACATTGTTTGTTAGAAAAGGTCAACACTGTTAATTATACACCTCGCAAGGATGGATGTCCCTGTGAGATTGAAGATGGTGTTCATGAACTGTCTCCTCGCCGAATGGACAGGTTTGAATCTTTAATGCTGCCATTATTGTTCTTTGAAGCATGCTCTCTGATACATAACGATTCGAGCAAGATCATGTGCGCCTTACGCAGGGAGTAATTTCAAGTCTATTAGGCGTGAAAAGTTCGGAGCCCTTAGACAGCGGGTGCTTTAAGAGGAATGGGAATGTGAAGAAGTGTAATTTTGACCACATTTCACACTTCTTTTGCCTTTGTTTAAATTGCATTTGTTCAATGGACTTAAATAATTCACGCTTTGAATTCAGCTTCATATCAGGCAAGCCCATTATAATTACAGGCCACATATTTTATTGTGATTACAAATTCAAGCAGGAGAGAAAAGAAAAGGAAACTTCTCAAGGTGGGTGAACTATTTGGAGAGATTCTTGTTTACACAAAAGCCTTGTTGTTGCCAATCACTTCACAAAGAGAGGAAAACACCTATCACACTTCTAAATGAGAGCCCAGATCATTAGCATTAGTGGAAAGAGCAAAATCACTTGGTTCACTTTGATGAGATATTTAAAAAGTCTTGATTGTGATCATTTTGGAAAAGATTGGATCTCTATTTCCAAATGCCAGATTGCATTACCGTCATCTCTGGGGTTGTCTACAGTTCTGGCGTATAATGACGACTGATTCATGGGTGATGCATTAGGATAATAGCCCGAGATTTGGCCCCTTTTTTTTCCTTCTGCATGTTACGCAAGCACATAATGTAATCTATATGATTTAATGGAAAGCAGGATAAAACACTGAATCAAAAAGATGCATTGCACTGTGCACTAATGGAATATGTAAGTGAATCCTGAAATGTTGAACCGTATCTTTAGTGCACTTACCAGGAGCTGAGTGTGCTGGCTGATATTATTTGTTTGCTCTCAGAGTGATCTGAGGCTGTGCTGCTAGTGCTGTGGGGATGCAGCTTGATGGACGTTGAGAGGTGCTTGGCTGTGGCCTACTGTAGTGGCTGATCTGTCTGGGATCAATAGCAGCTAATTACAGCCCACATTGATCCAGAAGGCTCACTAATTTAGAGCCGAGCCCAGGCCCTCTCCATACAGAGCCAGTGAAGCAACTCCAATCCCAGCCCTTTGGCCCTGCAAACATCTCACTCAGCACTCAGCAGCTCATTATCTCTGAGGAGCAACTAGTGGGGTATTTGTCTCCCTCCTGGGATCAGCTTCAATACCTAAAGACTGGATACCTGTGTGGGACATTGACTCTTAGATGTCATCTTTATTTGCTTTTTCCTACTTCTGAGCAGAGACATTCACTGTTTTAGGATCCTGAGTTAGCAGCTTTTGGTGGCCAAAGAGTTACAGCAGCCTGAATAAATGAATAAATCAAGTCAGCCTTACCTTGGCTTATTAGTCCTTTTGTTGGGTGTGCAGTTGGTTTTGCCTCAAGTTTCATATAATCCACATTCCAGGAACTGAATGATGAACTCCTCACACCGTCACACACTCCCCCCTGTTACACAAAAACATTTCAACCTGCATTGAACCAGAGCAGAACCCACATCCACCAAACAAATGCACCATGTGCAGGTGAGCTGATTTCCCAGTCACATGACTTCCTGTCAGGTGACCCAAAAATCCATATTTCAAAATAAAATGCACTATTTTTTATAAAAGTGAAAACAAAACAATAAGAAATCACCTTTCTATCAGAATATTCTTAGCCCATCTTATGTTTAGCTCATATTGTCAGTCTGTTATCTCCATATTGAAAGTTTACAATCGTTAGGTACAATAGCTATTGTGGTGTCTGTCCATCCTGAGAGGTTCTTCCTCTGTTGCTCCTCCTGAAGTTTCTTTCTTTTTTCACTGTTAAATATATATTTTTTTCATTTTATATCTGAACTGAAGGTCTAGGGATAAAAAGTGTTATATCCCATATAGATGGTAAAGCCCTTAGAGACACACTTGACTCGACTTGACTTGATTCGCCCCTCTCCACATGTACATGGGTATTTTTAATACATAGCTTTTTCTATGTGATTTGGCCTTTTGTCCACACACACAAACTGCATTGTAGGTCACTGAAAATGGACCTGGGTCACTGAAAAGACTTTCGGAAACTCAACTTTTAGTGTTGTGGTGTAGACAGGGAAAACAGAGTTCTTGGCTTGTAACATCATCGTTGTTTGCCTGCCAGAACAGATGATACTTCTTTTTCAGGCTTCTGATTGGCCAGCCTTTGCTCTCGACAGCACTTGAAAGTGTGTGTTTTGCATTTTCATGTGGACAGAGAGAGGAAAACCCTTGTTTTTAATGAATACCCATGTAAGTGTGGACTAGGCCTTAAATACAGCTGACTGTCTCCATTACCCACACCCATTCCAGTCTCCATAGATCTTGTCTATTATGGCCTAAAGAAAACTTTTATTTTCAAACTCCTCATTCAAACCATCTGGATGAACAGTACGGAGGTAATATATCCCTTTGGCTTCTGTTGCAGTGTGCATGTGGGTGCACACATTTTGGCTTGTGTGTCTGCAAGATCAAGGCCACAATCTTTTCATCCCATGCCCTCCTGCAAGCTTTGATCTCACATTTGAATGTTGAGCCTTCTGTTCTTCCATCGTTATGTCCTCACACTCACCTAAATCTGCGCTGCAACTGCCTTTGGGATGTTTGGTGTAACTTGGCTATAGTCTTTTTGGTAAAGCTGACCTGGGGTTGGTGACCCAGTCTGACCCTACCCGAGGAGCACAAATACAGGAAGGGAAACTAATGGAAATAGAGCTGAAATGCTGACCAACACCTCACACACAGGGCAGACGTGGGCAGTCTAATCATATTGGGTGCATCTGTCCTTCAGTGTGTGACCTCTGCTTCACAATAGCATTCAGCTCAGACTAAGCTCTGTTTTTACAACTCTATCTTAGCACTTTCAACACTATTCAACTCCACAAGATTGCCTTACTCTGCAGCTATTATAGCACATCGCCGCTCTTCCAGATTGAGCATTTTCACTCACACACCTATCCCTTTCCTCTCTGGTTTTTCATCCGTCTCACCCCATTTCCGTCTCTTGCTCCAGTTGCCGGGTGACCCCCGGCTCTCCTAAAAGTCCACATTCACTGCAGCTGAATTCAGCTGAGGGGGAGCTGGGGGTGTAATTGCTTTTTGTACTGTTGGTGCGGTCATCTAATAGCATTTGTAAGCACACGCATGCACACAGACACAGGCACACGAGCAGGATACTCTCTCAGGTACGAAAACAGTGAGATCGACATAGGTGTACACACCACCAACAATATAGAGACAGGTTGGTCATTATTCTGGGACAGGCTTGAGTATCTCTCACCCTGCTGTGCCACACATACAGAGAAATGGGAGTATGTGCTAATAGCATGTGATGAATAGGGCACAGGAAGCTCTTTTAATTCCTTGTGGATTTTTTAAATTTGCATTTTACCTCAAATGGCCTTGATAAAAGAGTCATTAGTAGCCCAGAGGTTGGAAAATTAGAGTTTGAAAATTAGAAAAGCCACCAGCATGTAGCAGAATTGTTTCTAAAATTAAACTAAATAAAATGCATACATTTTACTTTGGTAACAGATTGTAGAGTTTCATTGAATGAGGTAAATTAAAACACATACTTGTTCTCATCTGAGGAGAGAATGTGAGAAAACAGTCAAATGATTTTGATTAAATCTTCCTAAGTAGTGCACAGTCAGGGACAGTTATAAACTTTCAGAATTAGACTCTTTGACACAGTAGTGAAACTACACACATTAACAAGACCATTGAAACCCCACCCACATACAAACCCCTCACAGAAATCATGCATACACCACTAAAATACACACACGGGGTAGTGAACACACAGACATGCAAAATCGATGATAACTTCATACTCACATTTACTCACTGAAATGTGTTAATTCCAAAAAACTTCAGTAAAGGAAGTTCCCTCTGAGAAGAGATGTAGAAGAAGAGATTTTCCTGTACTTTTCTCATGTAACATGTACTGATCACACATTTTCATTTTCACATTTTTTCTTGGCACCATGCATAAAAGAGTCTCTTAATGTTAAATTTGAACAATAAATCTCTTTGATCTATTTAAAAAAAATCTGGTGTATTTTAATATTTAAAAAATATGATCAAGCCACATGTACATTTTTTAAAATTATTTTAATATTATTTTAACACAAAGACTGTGACACAAATGCTGTGAGTGCCTTAATATAACCATTAAATTTCACAATAATGTCACTGTGAGCAGATACCGTCTTCCAAGATTGCATACTTTGGCAAAAGAACTAATGAAATTCGTTGTCATTTGTCAGCGAACATTTTACTGATACACTCAGTATCAGCATATGGTGACTTGCCAAATATGTTAATTAACAAGATTTCCTCATTATGTAAATAGAAAACCAAACCCAGCCAGCATTACACACCTTTTAAAACATATTTACTGTTGCCAGTTAGCTGTATACCGTCAAACACAATTTGTAGAAGACAGGGTCGAAAGAAAGTTGAGAGAAAGTTTGAGAATATCCTTAGGACAGTTCGCAAGGCTCTGTTTCATGATGTTAATTACTTTGTTTCCAAAACCATAAACTGCACAAGGTGTTCTGAAGCATTTGCAGTGAAATCACGTTTGCAGTGAAATTTTTGGGAGAAAATTAAAAACATGTTTGATATGTGACGCTGTGTCTTTCTTCTCCTGAGTCTTTGTCACCACTTTGATGACAAACTGAGTTTTTTCATTTTCCCTTTATCCGCGCACCCAAAAAACTACAAAAAATAGTAGCAAATGTAGACCAAAATAATGACTGGACATGTATTTTTATACTGTAGGTAATGGAGACTGAATTAAAGACCGCTGTTCAAAAGCATCTGGATTTGATAATTGCTGCTTGACAAGATGTATCCTGACAATCATCTTACATTTGTTCCATACACATCAATACTAAAACACATAACTACATGCATTTCCAATATTATCCTTTAGTTACCATCAATAAAGTTAAGTTTCGTTTTGAGTTCAGTTTATGCATGCTTTCTTTTTCAGACTGGTTGCAGAACTCATACATAAATATGTTCACTAAAGTTGTTAAATAACAGTCACATTACATCAAACTCCCGTCACCAACAGAGACACCTGCTCACCAAAGCCAGGCCGTCTCCAGCACAAGTTGGATTACACTCATTGACCTCCTCTAATGGACCACTGGTATGAGTTTTTTTTTGGTTCCAAAAACATCTGTTTTCCAGGCAGGTCTTATGTGAAAGGATGTTGAAACACTTATGCTAGTAGAACTGACTCATTTTGATGCATGTGCTAATGTATTTCTGAATCATTACTTTCCTCCACTCCACAGATAAAGTAGATTTTACAACTTCTTGAAAGCATGTTAAAATAGTAAACAGGTAAACAAAGTCCCTGTCTGAACCGGTCTTTGCATCATCTCATCGGAAATTTTATTTCTGGTGCTCCTCGAGTACTATTTTCCCCCCGCTTGTACTCCTTCTCTAGAAAACATCTCCTTCCACAAATGAGGATGCCATTTCCCCGGGACACCATTTCTGCAGGAGGAGCTTGGGACAATGGAGTAAATTTCCACATGAAAAGATGGGGAGTAGGAGTAGGAGCAGGAGTAGGTACAGAGTGCTGTGCCCTTCATCTGCATTAGCATGAGGATCAACTGTACTGCAACCTCCGGGTCTCTAATTGGCTGAAAAGGGTTCATTTTGGCTTCTCAGATACCCACTTATGGGTTCTTTCTTTCACATGTACCACCTAGCCACTTCACTGTCCTATTCACATGAAAAATAGAGATCTTGGATGCACTGATACAATACCTGGAGTGCAAATTCATTACTTTATTTTTTCAAAATCTGATTCACTGTATTGTATCTTCACCTGCATCTTTGAGAGCACTTAACTGTCCACACAGAATATGAACGTAGTACCAAAGTTCATATCAACTAAACTACTAAATTTCCTGAGCGCAAAGGAAGTACATGTTGCAAAATGTCAATCAAGTAATTTTATGAAGCACAGGTCAGTGCTACATAAGGTATTGAGATAAAATGTTTGATGATACAATCACCTCTCTCTTTTTCTTTTTTCTTTTTTAAATTTACACACACCCATTGCATTTCAAATTTTATTCACAAAAGGTTATTTCACCAAATCCGCTCACATAGCCCTTTCTGTTATCAAGATGAACTGCTGATGTGCCTCAGTGCAGAAGACAAATGTGCAAAGTCAGACAGCACTCTGCCTGTCTCCAAAAGAATGCCCTCAGTCAGACGAACGCGCTTATCTCTGATGTATTCTTGCGGAGTTCTCTGTGCTGACAAAGAAGTGCAACTTTAAACTGGAGTTTTCCTTGACACATGTCAAAACATAACGGAGAAACAGTGCCAACGTTGACATCACCCCGCTGTAAGACCTTTTATTGTGTTTATACCAGAGGTAAGGAAAATCATAGTCACTGTATGTTAATTTTCTCTGGCTTTGAGGGTTTTCTGTATTTTGCCTTTTCTTGTCCTTCAGGGTAATGTCTGCAACTCTCATCCAGCTGTCAGTGCGTTCTCCATGGCAAATCCACACCTACAAACACACACACACACACGCACACACACACACACACACACACACACACACACACACACACACACACACACACACACACACAGAGTATCACATCAGCCCACATTACCTACAACTTAGATGATTTACTGATTATTAATGGATCTAATTACCTCTCTGCTTGTGTGCTTAACTCTGTCTTCTCTCTTTTCCTTCACTTTATCTATTATGTGATTTATTACATTTTAGTATCCATTGGTCTGTGGAAATATTTCAACAACTATTGCTATGAAATTTTGTACATACATTCATGTTCCCCACATGGTGAATTATAACTGTAATTGTACTTTACGGGTCAAATTTTTAATTTTTCTAATATTCTAATTGATGAGGAAACACAACATTCCCATTATCATCAACTGTACTTTGTATTTAGAGCTAATTAGCAAAGATTAGCATGCCAACATGCTAAACTAAGATTGCAAACAAGGTTAACAATACAATGTTAGCATGTCATTGTGAGCCTTTTAGCATGCTGAAATGAGCATTTAGCTCAAACCAGCGCTGTGTCTGAGTACAGCCCCACGGAGCTGATAGCACAGGTATTCTTATTCTTCCTTTGTTTTCTTTTTCTTAAATGTTTTTTTCTTTTTCTTAAATCTTTTTGCAACTTAATTTAGATACATTCTCTTCCTTTCCACACATGCAGTATTTTCCATTTCCCTTATCTTGCTCACTACTTCTTGGAAACCCTGCCGCGGCTCCCTTGTTGCGAGGATGAATTTATACAGTATATGCACTCGTGATAAATCTATTAATGTAACAATAAATTGAGGTGTTCACATAACTGAGTATGTGTGTTTATGTTACAGCACTGAGGGAATGTGTATGTTTCCAAATGACACAAGACCATTTCTAAACATTGCCTCCACACAGGCTGAAGAGAGGAGGCTCCTCTTCGATCATGTCTGACAGCCTTTATCCCAATCAGGGATTAGTTTGCTTAGTGAAAACCTTCAGAACGCCCAGGGCCATTATTAGCTGTGTAGGCTGAACCGAAACAGGCAAGAAATACAGCATTCATGTAGAATCAATCAGGTCAAAACCTAACCAATTACCAATAGAGCCGGCACTCTAAAGCACCATTAACCTAAGGTTTACACACAGATTCATGTTTTCAAGCCAGTCATAACAGGGCTTGAAAAAGCAAATTAGTTTGTTGGATGGACCAGATATAATACCAGTTTCCCTCAGGAATTGATGGGAATTCCCTAAATGTGAAGTGAATGTGGACAGTCATAACAACAGAAAATCTAAAAAAAAAAAAGGTAGAAGAAAAATGCATATGATGCATCTCTCATACAGTGTTAAGAGAGCACCCCAGCAAAATAACTGCCTCAGAAAACAACTGCAGTTCTTTCTTTCTCTCTCTCTGTTGTTGCAGCGTAGTCAAACCTTAAAGTTGCGGATTCAGAAGCTTGATATGTAAGAGACACAGGCTTGAAATGTGTTCAGAAAAAAAACACAGTACACACAGAATAATCTGAATATAGTCTATCATAAACTGATCACTCATATCCTAAAAATGATGTTCCAGACAGAGGAGGCTCCTCCGGCACTGAAGCAGTCTGATATGCCTATCTAACTACCAGACACTGTGACCTGAATACAGCGACAGGGAAACTGTCACTACTGCTGTCTTTTTTGGGCTCATTTGCCAGTTGAACAGATGCATAGGCCCTAAAGGAAAAACAATGAGATAATGTCATAGGTTCAGTCAGACACATTCTGACAAATACAATTGACCTTGGTGTAATGGCTGCGTTCGGAGCAGCTTCCCTGCTCAGTCAAAAAGCCGTGTCATAGTAGGCAGGGCAAAAAGCAGAACACCAATGGGATCCAAAGTAGAACACTGTTCCTGTGTTTGTGTTATCAGCACAACATAATGACAGCTACTTGATGATGAAACTCAAATGCCTGGTGTAAATCCAGATAAGAGTTAATTAATCAGCATAAATTTAAAAATACACGTGTGCATTTTTTAGCTTGAACTTAGCAATAGCAGTTCGTTAGGTGGAATGTTTCCCTTTTGCGATGCATGACAGCCATAGCCAGGAAAAAAAAAACAACACAATCAGCAAACATAGCTTAAGCCGAATAAAAATGCAAGGATGCAGTCCTAGCAACGAATTAAATTGATACAAGAGTTTATTAAGGCCCATAGAAAATAGTACTAATATGCTATAAACTATGTACATAAGTAAACCCCTTAACAAGCACTCCCATTTTAATGCAGAAGCACAAAAATAACATAACTCAAAATAAAATGGGTACTTCTTTTAAACCCTATTGATTACAGTCATGATCCCCGTCTCTGCAGGAAGGAAACTCTTTGAATTTACTATCACAGAGTCAGACTTAGTCAAAGTGAAATGAAACAAATTTTACAGAAGTACAGACAAGGTAAAAACTGTTTTTTCCTATATCGATTCATAGATACAGTATAAAAATGAAAACTTAAAATTGTCCACCTTCATATGATTTTTGAATAAACTGAACAAAAAATATTTTGTGGAATTGCAAACTATACCAAAGTATTTGCTTCAACTAACTTTATTATGTTTCTTGTGTACAGTTGGCCTCGTGGCAAAACTCAAAATTGTGCTTTGGACACAGTGGACTCTAGTTGAGGCCAGGTGAAGTTCTTTGCGCATGCTTCATGTAAAGAACAGGGTCTACAGGGCAGTTCTGCAGGGTTTTTTATCCTCATGCCAAGCCATCTCTGCTGTTTTCCTCAAGTGAAGATAGCAGGCCAAATTCTGGCTTTGCAGTCCTTAAATGTTTAGAATTTTAACTTTAATTGTTAATAGTGAGTTTGACATGAAACGGTGATACCAGAGACGACACACCTCATTCCTGTTGCCTCCAATACAGACACGACCGCTAATGTTAGCTACGTTGCAAGTGGGAAAAGTTGCAGTAAAGAAGCACTAATGTTATTGCACTGGTAGAATCATGATGTTTTGCCCATTCAAATTATGTATACTTCTAAAATACCCCCCACATTCATCACTATTGCACTAGTGTCTAACAATGAATTTTTAGGTATCTTTATACTACTCTTTATATACATACTCAATGTATCCTTACAGATCAAGGTGTGGCAGTGACAACACCTGCCAGTGATGTCACATAGTACTAACTTACCCAAGAGTACATCTACATCCCTGCAGAGAGAGGTTAAACCACTGAACATCAGCAAAATAAGGATTTTCATCAGTTGTTATATTGCTTTTTTGATGTCAACCAGGTTCAGTTGTAGGCTGACACTACTTTAACCTCACTGGGGCTGCATTTATTTCCTTAGGGGAGGTGGGGTGACTAACATTACCTGCACTGGTCATTTATTTTAATCCCATCCAGAGCCTATATGTTAGTAATTTTCCCACCCACATCCCCATAATAATTACAATCACAATTAACTGCTTTTTTCTCTGCATACTTGCTCGCCTCTCCTGTAATTTAAATCCTGTTCAGAGCGATTTCCTTGTATTTTAAAGTGGATCTGTGAGGTTTTTTTTTCCAAGAAAAGAGTGGCTTGTTCAACTTTTTTTTTGTTTTTAATCAGCTCAGTGTGAAATTTGCCTATCATGTGAAAATGAAGAAAGTCATAAGTACCAGTACAACAATGGAAAAAAAAAAGCATTCAGGAGGAAAGCTCATCAAATGGGGTGCTGTGATGTCAGACACAGGTAAGGAGTGGTATTGTCTTTTGTATAGTTCTGTGGAATGGTCCACTCCAGTAATTTTGCGATTGTTAAAAAAATTACTTTAATTATTGAGGAGTACAGTAGTATTTATTTCCCTCCCTCCCTCTTGTCATGTCATATCCGAAATTTTCCCACCTGTGACTGCCTCACAAAAATCTACAGGTAAGCAGCCACATACTGTAAAGCTTACGATGTTGAAAGCGTGTGCACCGCTAAATGCTTTTTTGGAAGCTAATCAATCTTAACAAAAGAGAAGCTGGATTTCATATTTCCCCAAACAACAGCAAAGGTAGAGAAAGTGCCGACGGAGAAATTTGTTGCTGAAATAATTAAACATTGTTAAATGATCTAACATGCCTGCAACAGGTAAACTGAAATTAGCAGCCTGTTGTTATGGAAACAAGATGCATGTTCTGCTTTTTATTACTCCACACAAGAAAGTGCTGCAGGCAGTCCTTTTTCTGTGCATAGCATGATGAATATGATCACAGGCCTACTCTGTAAAAAAAAAAAAAAAAGATATTCTTCCTCTCAAGGGGGGAGAAATCAACAGGAGTAGGTAATAGAACAAGTGAACAGAGTTGAATAGAACTGGAAACAACTGACTAGAGCTTTGTTTTCTCACATGAATACAGAATCCATTATCTGAAAACACTCTCGTTCCAGTAGTAGGGCCTATAGTCTTTAGATGAGCGTGTGGGAGACTTGACACAGATCCATCTTTTCTATGCCTTAGCCTGACCCCCAAAAAATGTTTAAGAGCACAGGGTTGCATTTAATAGCTTTCACTCCCCATATGAAAAGCAAAAAAATATTTAACAAGAATGAATACGTGGCATGGGGTTATTTTCCTACTTTGCCTCCACGATTCTTTTTCAGCGCTTTACTTCTACCAAGCTTCAATAAAAGGCATCTTCGAAGTGCACTTATGGAAATTTCTCATCATAGACTCAGCTATGGGCAATAATTCACACAAATTCACTTCTAATGCTCTCAGCCAATGGAGTAATGAAAGGTATTTTGCAAACAATTGGTCCCTTTCCTCCTACTGTGCACTGAAGGGGGAAGGAGCAGTGACTGAGTGAGCCGTGACATTGTGCTAGCATCAGCAGGCTCTCGTGGAAACCGGGCTCCTTGGCACACAGGAGTTAGCCAGGATTAATGAAGATGCCAAAGTCACTCCTCGGCTCCTGGCTCTAATGGCACTACACACACAACGCAAATGCAGTCAACACAAGATGCCATATGGCATCATTGCCACTGACACACCAGGAACTTCTGGGCCTAAACCTTGGCACAGACAATAGAAAACACACATTAGACATTTACTTGCTCATACATTTTGTGCACACACGCACAAGGATTGTTAAAATCACATCTGAGTGCATCCCCGGCTAATTTAGACCAGCCTTTTAGCAGGAAATCCTCTGGTGCCCGAGCATGAGTGATATACAGATCCACCCACAAAGGCACTGGCTCTATCTGTCTCCCATGTCATTGGCATTCTAAATCTCTCAGTCATGCCTGCATCCATAATGGCCCAATTACTGCCGATGGGGATCCCACTCCCTATCGGAGAATTACATCTGTTAGAGTTTAAGGGCGTTAATGCCTAAAAAATATCAATTAAGGTGATTGATCAGGATGTTAATATCCTATTAACAGCAGTCTGGGGCCGCAGAGCACTTCTGTTGATTGGTCTGAAATAAGAGTGACTCTCCAGGATGAAGCGACTGTAGTTTAGTGGGCCAGTTAGAATGCAGATCTAATGAACACAGAGATGGCCCAGAGTTGCATTTTATTGCCAGATAAACCTGGACAAGAACAACTTTGGGTAATTGCTACTGAAAGGCACTTCATGGAGAAAATTACACTGTATCACGCAGTGTGGTATTTGTCAAAGGATCCCTCACTGTAACTGGCTTGAATCAACATTTATTTTTCATTAAACTCACTGGCAGTCATAGTTGAGGTACAGCATGGTGTGCTGATTCTCATTTACAGATTGACTGAGTAAACTTTGACCCTGTCTTCTTTGTTGGAGTGGTAAATTTGTTTCAACAATGTGTTATCTCAAGGTGACGGTATTTTCATTTTTTGTAGGCGTTTTAGCATAAGGTTTAAAGAGCTCTACCAGTGTGGTCAGATATTTAAGTCATAAGCGGAGCAAGCAGGACATTTTATTTCTCCATTCAGGCCCAGTTCAGCATATGAAGAGGGTATTTGCTATTTAAGCTCCCTGAGATGACTGGACATATTTTCAATTGCGACACGGCTCCTTTCTACCCGAGTGATTGTTTGAAAACATAAAGGATCTCCCTGCATTGTTAAAGCACACATTGAAGCCTTGAATAGGGGGCAATTAAATTCTGAAGTGTAATTTCATACATTTGCAGTGTGTTACAAAATGTTTCCTCTTTTTATCGTCTTGTCGATGATCACCAGAGTGCTGCACTCATCCCTCCCTCTGTCCTCCCTCCACACTTCCCCCTCCTCCACAACCTCCATTTTTGAAAGGCTTCTAGCCGTTCCATTCTTCCCCTGGCACGGCATCACACACTCATTTCATTTCTCATTTACAGACTGATAATCAGAATGTCATTACAGTGTCCACACTGGGCCGCTGGAGGGGTAATTGAGCAGCATAAAAGGCATTTGAAAGAGGGATGAATAATAGAAGTGGAGAGGGGGGGTGAGTGGCGAGCTGGACCTAGGCCTGCTCTCTCAGGTGTCTGGCTGCTATCGGGTGGCATCCGCCTTGGCATTATGGTTAACCATGTCTACGTCAACCTCATTTTTTCACCTCCACCACATTAGAGGCATCAACATCATCTGGAAGAAAGGGAGAAAATCAATAGGAGAGTTTTAGAAGGTCAAAGTCAAGCATCAACAATCACTTTACATCATGCATGCCCCACAGATTTAGATGCTAAAATGGAGGATGATTTTGTCCTTGATGGGTGTGTTTTCAGGACTTGGGGTAAATCCTCCCAGTTGCATCTACACACAGAGCACGTCCACCCAGGTAGAGGTTAATCCCACATCTCAGCGGGACGCTACAAAGACTTTATTTCTCATAACGACTCCGTCTGAGCTGTCTTTATTTCTTCCTCGCAAGCCGGTTGATTAATTAGTCACTAGATGGCTTTGAACTATTGTTTTCCACGTTAATGTCGTAAACAATGAATTTAATCACAGCCCTTAAAACACCAAAATTGAGCATGACTCCTTTAGCTGCACTGACACAGATAACGACAGTTGCATCTGCATTTCAGTCTAATGTTATCTGTTTTGTTGCTTACGCCTCCCTGCTCCCATCCGCCCTGAGTGTGGTGTGGCAGCCTGGCACAGCGCCAGCCCCCGTTTGGCCGTGGTGGTACATTTCCATCTCATTCATCACATAAAGACAGATAATCAGAAAGTCATTACAGTAGCTTGACACCAGTGCTTGCCCCAGGAAGACAGAGTAATTGAGCACCACAGAAGGGAAGAGAGCAGACTGAGCCAAGGCCATGCGGTAATGAATGTGAGATGTCGACATACGAGGAGGAGAAGAGGATCTCGACGCGCAGAGACATGGATGGACAGAGAGTGAGACTGACAACAGGGAGGGGAGATGGAAGACTGATACATGCGGACGCGTGGACAAAGAGAACATTGAAAAGAGTGAGAAAGGTATAGACAGACAAACACTGACATGACTTTCAGGTAATTGAATCAATACACACGCTGTCAGGCAGACCACAAAAAAAGTGAGATTTCAAGAATCCTCTCACCTGGCCTGTGATGCTTGGGTAAATGCAAGTGCGTGTTCTTGTGAGAAAAGCACCAGCACATAGAGACTGTTTCTATCACTTTCTATCTAATTAATAACACTGAGATTGTGAAATAAAAGGAATATTTATATTAACATGTATTGAAAGAAGGGTGAGGGATGATTCAATCCGTTAATGAAGCTGAAATAGGGTGTTTTTAGTTGACAGTGACAAACTAGTCTCAGCGCTACTGAGCTGAACCTCTTATGTAAAAATTTGTTTCTCAAAAACAACATTTGAGTTTTGTAATTAATTTAGGACATAGCATCACTATCACATAAATACAGTCAAAACAGTAGCTGACCAGTAGCTGAGACCTGATCCTGTTATTTCAGAGCTCTACAGCAACACCAAACAAAATAGCAAAACAAAAAAATAAAAACAAAATAACACCAACACTGTATATTAAATTCCCCTATTTCTAGGCATAACAGTAATTCAATGGCAATTGGCCACAACACAACTATTCCCTGACATCACACTATTGAAAGTTACATTTAACTTCATGGTGAGCATTAGACTCAGCTGATCAAAAGAGCCATTATGCACACTGTCTGAACTGTTAAACAAATATAAATACAGTAGATAAAACCCAGCAATATAATTGGCCCAGCAACTGAATTGTTTGCATTGCATGCTAGTCCTTGCTCTTTTATTCTGACTCTTCTGATATTCAAAATAGCTGGATATATATCCCCCATTAAAATCCATTATAGCAGCAGTATAAATCATCATATTGTCTCTGCTGTCTCCAGGTACATAGAAATAGGACACCACCACACACATAATGGACATAGGTCTGAAAGGAAGATGTCCATTTTTTAAACTGTGTTTTGAGATGCCTATAAAGTTACAATGGCTCTCAATTACAGTTCCTGGTCGTGTAGCTATTGACACCAAATCAGTAAGTGATTTACACCTGGAACACCAGGTCACTGCAATACATATGCTGGCAGAATGGAAAACCAGTAAAAGTATAATCCCCAAGGACCTGGCTTGAGAACAGTTGCTCTGTCAGACCCTGTTTGTTCTGACAGACTTTAGGTGCTGGTTGGTTTATTGCTGCCTTTAGGTGCCAGGACAGCTCTTAGCTGAGGATGATCTCATTTTCTGGGTTGGTGAGTTTCCAGGATCTTTTGAAAGTTGCTTGTTTTTTTAAATTTCCCAGCCTCTTCATGCAGTTGGAGATTATACTACCAGCTGTTTCTCACAATTACAGCTTATGTGTGCTGCAGGCAGAAGAGAGTTTTGACTCATCCATCAATAACTCAGCTAGGAAATGACTGTCTGTTGACCACAGTTGTATGCATGTGTGTTGAGGATAGACTTTCAACTCCAACTTTGAAAACTCCAACTCTAAAAACAGAAGTTTCTGTCAATGCCTTAGAGAAAGCTATTAGCTATTGCTACATATCTAACATTAGCATTAACAGCTGCTTACTTGCTAGAGTCTTGCCAATGACTTCAACCACTGTTGTATTTACAAGACAAGAGTTTATAATATGCGCTCTGAACAGTGCAGACTGGACACTGCAATGAATTGGTATTGAAAACTGATGAGACAGTCCGACCAGGCTGGAAGTAGCAGGTTAGCATGCCAACTTCAGGAAAAGAAAAGAAGTGGTAGAAATAGAAGAAAAACAAAAGCATTGCTTTCCACTGCTAGAGACAGCTCTTGTTGAGTAAAGGAATGAAGTTTGATTCTGCATGGATATATTTCTCTAGACTGGTAAGTAAACAGCTATGAATGCTAACATTAGCTATGTAGCAATAGCGAAACTTGCCCCTGCTGATTTTTTTAATCAGTGGTAGAACCAGTGACTGAGGCCTAAAAAGGCTTGAAATTCCAACAAGAGTTCATTGTAGATAACTGTTTCCAAAGGGCATTTTGGCTACGACGGAGGGCAGCGGGGTTATCGGCTAGATAAATGTTGTTTTCTGGGGTCTTCACCTCTTTCTCAAATACCTGAGTCACAAAGTATCTCAACACCACCTAAAGCACGTCTCCAGTGGAGAGGCCTGATCACACTGTGGAGTATTGTAAGGATTGCTTGTGAAAGTTTTGGGACAGGCAATTATTGTCTAGACTGGTGGATTATAAGAAAAGTCTCAAGGATACTGTGAGGGTTTGCAGAAATAAAGAAGAGCATTTTTCCACTTTTTTCCCCCAATGATCTTGCATTGAAAGGTCAAAGGGCAACTGTCAAAATTTCCAAAATATATAATATAATAATGTATAATAGATTTTGAGCTATGTGCTATGGCATGTGGCTGTAGCCCTCCGATAATTTTATGGTGACTTTTCTTTCTTTTAAGATTAAGTTCTTGTAGGAAAATCATGCCTGACCTCCTATGACAATCAGTATTAATATACAGTATTTTCTTCCAGTTTGTCATATAAGATGAGACATGAGGGATCCTTGCACTTAAACATATAAAATATACACTCATGTAAATACAGATCAGTGCAGCTCTTTTAAGCGTGGCAGATAAGATCAACACTGAGCAAAACAGTCCCTCTGCTAATCTATGTTATAGCTCAATTGAGGGATGATGTGCTGAGGCAGCTGTGGAACACCACCTGCCAGGTTTTGACCCTGGTCTGGAGCTCAGCTGTGTCCAACCAAGACGTGATGTGATTGGCTGTGGGATCTATGGTTTCACCAAGGGCACCTGCAGACCATAATAAGGCTATTATAGTGAGGGCAAGCTAAAAGGCCGGATTTAATACTCCCTGCTCACATCTGTTATTTTGCCAAATATTTTCTACAACAGTGGTCTGATCTTTTCATTACAGCCCAAATCTGAAATAAATGGACTTCATGTGCTCATTTGTAACAGCCATCCACTGAGGCTTTTCTTTTCGTTTTTTTTTTTTGGTGGGTTCTGTCTAACCAAAGCAGGTGTGAGATGTTGCCTTCTCCCACCCACTCATGTCTTGTATACATTACTATGCTACCTACACATTAAGAGTGGTTGCAATGTCAGCATCACTAACTTAATGTTTTCATCTTGGGGCTTTAGTGTAGCTGCACAAAGTCATTGCCCTTTGCTGACATTTTTGAGTACTGCCGGCAAACCCCTGCTGGACTGTACTCATTTCAGACACTGTGCATAGTCCTCATTTAGGGACTTCTCATTAATGTGTGTTGAGAATACTGAATCCATCTGCTGGAAACTCTCATGCTGGTGATATGCGATACAGCAGACAGAGCTAATGTCATGGCTTCCCATAAATACTTGCGTGTTCTTTGCTCAGACCAGTCAGTGCTACTGAGACTGTCTTCTGTATACCCAACTTCTGTGATGGTGATACTGCATTCAGCTGATACACCTTGTTGTACAACCAAAAACCTTACTTTTTTGTGCAGTAAACTTCTATTTATTACTTGTCTTACATGGAGGAAATCAATACTAGTCATTTTGACTACAGTTAATAACATATGTGTTGGTAGATGTATTTACTTTGTAGGGCCTCCTGGGACTCCACAGATGAATTTGTTCATTGTGTGATTAATAGCGGCGACAGTGTGGCTGGTATTGTTTTCACCTTGTGAGTCTGTGTGTGTGTGTGTGTGTGTGTGTGTGCGCGTGTGTGTGTGTGTGTGTGTGTGTGTGCGCGTGTGTGTGTGTGTGTGTGTGTGTGTGCGCGTGTGTGTGTGTGTGTGTGTGTGTGTGCGTGTGTGTGTGTCTGTGTGTGTGTGTGTGTGTGTGTGTGTGTGTGTGCCGGGAGACCACGGAGGCAGTTTGGAGTACTTTGGGAGGTGTTTATATGTCTGTCTGTCTGTCTGTCTGTCTGTCTGTGGACAGACTTTGTCACTTTGATAGCGTCACAAACGTGCAAGATGCAGTCACAAAAATTTACACGTGTGTTGTTGAGTTCAAAATGAAAGCTGAGTATGAAAATGGATGTGGTCAGTAGTATAGTTATGATATATATATATAGTTATAACTACTGAGTACTCAAGGGTCGGAATGTTAACATGTTGATGGGCATCCTCAGGTCTCACACCTATACCTGAACTCTGCCAATGGACCAACAACCAGTTGTCATTGGTAAGTGTTTAGCCTCTTCACCGCTCGGCTCTCCCTCTCTTCTGTACAGCATGAGCTGCTGCTCTCTGACCTCTGTGTGACCTGCTCGGAGCAAATTACTGCACTGAACCTTTTCCTGAACAGCAGCAACAAAAGAGTCTGTCTAAGAATAACCAATAGTCAACAAGTTTAACTTAGCACCAGAGGCTACATGAGCCACCAAAACAGAGTTAACTAAACAAGTGGCTAACTCTATAAGGAAAAGGAAGGAGCAACGCTGGTCTCCTGAGTGATACAGAAACCAGCAGCAAGGTCGCCCTGTAGCCCACCACAAAGCCGTGCAAGCCTGCAGCTTGTTGGACGTAAAGCAGCACAAACCACCTACCCTTTCTTTTAACCTGCCGTCTTTATTGTATATGAAATAGCCTTTAACATAGACACACATGCAGAGCGGGATCTCATACCACCTGCTTTATTCACCTCTCACACATGCCATGCGAAACCACCTGCCATTTTGATTCAACAATTTTGTTTCATCTGTTTTCCACACACACCCACACCTGTATATGATACCGTTCATTAGATAACATTGTGTGGTTTCACTTTTGTTGAATAAATGCTCATTTCTACAAGAATGCTTTTGACTCGGTGCTACACATGGAATCTTTGATGCTCAGTATGATCAGGGATCGGCAAAATAAATAGGGTCCATGTGGAGAAAATTCCTGATAGCCAATTCAAAGGCGAAGCCACCAAGCACCATCAAGTATAGCATATATCAAGGTAATGAGTTATCCCTACTGCTGTTCTGCATGTCTGATCATTGTAAAGCACAGATGTGACTACAATGGCATTTCTTGCTGATGGGAGAGCTGTGAGCGGATGGTGATGATGAACGGGAAGACAGTTAGCAGTGGAAGAGTCAAACTATCAGAGGGATGTAGAACAGCTGCACATATGTGGAGGTTTCACAGTTGGATAGGATGATAACTCAAGAGATACATTAACATCCATGCATTGTGCCCAGTTAGACAGGTACCGACGCTCAAAATGAAATAGCACGATCCAAGCCAACAACACATCTTATCCTCCCAATCATCATACATCCAGCTGGTGTATTTAGGAAACTTGTCATTGAGGATTCCAAACAAAGTCAAGCATACAAAAATCATCAGTTAAAAAAAGCACAGCAGCTGGAAAAAGAGGTCCAGGGCTCAGAGAGTGTGTCAGCCATGGTCCTCAGTGATGCAAAAGTATGAAGAAGTACATCTGTAAAGTGTCTGCCAAGAATAAACTGCCAAGAGGATATCTCACAGCAGCATATGCAGGTGTAGATGAAGAGTTAGAAGAGGCAGTAGACATTTCTTACAGGATGTACCACTTGCAGTATGAGAAAATATAACCAGTGGCTGGAAAAGACTGAACTGATTAACAAAACTCGGGAAAATTAGGTCAACTGTGGGATCTGTGGTGCAAAAAAAATGTCTCCCTGACAGTTAAGGAAGAAGTGGCAGGTTGGAGCAGCATACACCAAGCTGTACAACCAATGTATTAACTGAGCAAAGATCCTGCATTACATCCAGATCAAGGTACTGCTCAAGCAAAAAGACATAGTGGTAGGGCCCAGAAAACAGCAGTGGTGATAAGTTGGACTACTTGAGGCTGTGATGCTAAAGCTCAGTGAGTTGCTCCAACGGATCCAATGATCTCTGTTCATAAAAGTGCGGTCATAGGAGCTATTATAGTCTGATTTTCACCACATCACCATTAAAGCCTCATTTTTTATCACACCGACTTTAGCTATTTTCCACCTTTCTCAGTTCATTAACGCGGGTCTAAGTGTGAGTATGTGCGAGTCCTTTCACAAGCAGAGGTAAGTAGGTCTGCTAAAAAACTTGATTGAAATAAAAACTCTAAAGAGAAGAGAGAAAGTAGACTACTTCTTTATTGAAAGATTTCACCTAAATTGCTCACACACATTTCATCAAACAGAAAAGCCAGTTGAGTTCAATTTGCTTTCCTGCATCTCCACAGAATGGCATTTTGTCAAATTGTTAGCAGAGCCCATCTCCCCTTTGTCATGGGGTTTCAGCTTGTTCCTAAATCTCACCTCAGGATTTAAACACAGACTGGACTCATGCATACAGGTAGCAATGTGCACAAACAGGCTCATTCATGCACATACACGCACACATAAACAACACTGGCAGATTAGGCTTCAACTGGTTATTTTCCAACAGGGATGGCAGTTAAGAGATGAATCAGTTGAACAGAACACAGCTACAGCAACAAAAGTAACCTCAAAATGGCATTTTCATGGAATTTAAAGCAGTTCTTTGCTCTTTGTGTGTCTGCACATGCTTAACAGGCATACCTACCAGTCTTGCCAAGAGCTTCGGCCAATGATTATTTATAAGAGGTTATAATACGTCATCTGAGCGGTGCTACTTCTCCAGGGCAGCCTGGACGCTACAGTGACTCAAGATTAGAAGTGATGAGATGGGTCGACCGGGCCGGGGGTTAGCTGGTAAGCATGCTACATTCAGTAGAAGAAAAGATGTGAGAGAAATGGAAACAAAACAAGAAATAACAATGCAGTTGAAAGAAGAAACGTAAAAAACGTTTCTTCTGGAGAGGTAAGTAAACAACTAGTAATGCTAACGTTGGTCATGTAGCGACAGCAAAACTTACAAATAGCTCCTTGAATGGAGCGTTCTATCGACGGCCGAAGGTCAATGGCAACGCTGGATAGGAGATGAACTGTTCAATTTTCATCCCACTGGCGCAGCTTGTAATTCGTTTTCATCATCATTATTAGAGCATCTTTGTCTAGCTAGTTAAAATATCATAAATTAGGTATGAATACCATAATCCACTGTAAAAATGAAATGTTCTTTGCTATTTATTGGTAAACACATCCTATTGCTGTATTACTTTCTCTGTCATACACACACACACACACACACACACACACACACAAACTCTCAAACGTGACTAGTAATTAATTTTCTTCTATAGGCTCAATTCCCAGCAATGTCTCTTCAAAGTCCAGATGCTCATATAACTGTGTATTCTATGTATTTCCTTTTTGTTAAATCAAATTGCAAAATATAATTTGATTAAGTCATCCACTGCAGGCATAATACATGGCAAGCAGTGGCATCTGTGATGTGATGTGATGAGGTTGATCCAACCAAACAAAAACAGGAAACCCACACTTATTTTAACTTTTTTTTTTGTTTGTTTGTTTCTCAGAGGATTTTTGAGTTTTCTCTCACAGATGTATGACTTTATAATCTCAGACACATTTTTTTTCTTGTTGAGTTGTGAGTCTGTTCTTGTAAATTTACCACATTAATCTCAGACAATATCCAAATTTTTTAAATCTACGACTTTGATCACTGAAATTTTTTTTATCAGGATATTACCCACTTCCCCCGGCTCCATATTATTATCATGATTATTTTTTCACCCACAGTGGCCATAATATACTGTTGTATGTAAGCATTTATGTGTATATGGCAATATATTATATTATGTTTATATTAAGCATCTCCATATACACATGGGACCGTATGTATGTTTGAAGTCAAAAGTTCCTATGTGATTCTTCACAGCTACTTGTTTGAAAATTAAAATGGTTTTATTCTCTCCAAATGCCACCTGCTGGTTTCATGGAGAAGAAGAAAAACGTTTCAGAAGACCCCCTCCTGTTTTAGTTACAGCCCCTTCACTCTACGCACTCTTTTCTAACATCTTCCAGGGAAATCACAGAACAGCACAGACAGCTGCCTGACTCCCGCTTGTGTATGAATGTTTTTATGTTCTGGTATGTGTGACAAGTGTGTACAATTTGTGACAAAGTTTGACGCTGTTTCCTGCTTTACATGTGTGTGTGTGTGTGTGTGTGTGTGTGTGTGTGTGTGTGTGTGTGTCTGTGAGCATGGAACAAACACAGTTCTATGAAGCTCAGCTCAACAAAGCCTCTCTCTCAGTGAACCTGTTTGACATTACTTTGAAGTTCTACCTGTCGCTTTGCCATACTTATGGTAGAAATAATAAAGTTTCAGCAGCATCAAGTGAAATAGGCCTTATGCATGCAATGCAATCAAGCAGGGTTCTTGTTGTCGGGTGTTGAGAAATATAGGCTGTAAAACATAGTAATAGACCATTTGTTAACACTGTCTTAGCCAGTTGTGCAGTTAGATAGGCGGAACACAGAGCAAGACCAAATATGTACATGTACAAATATGTTATAATTAGCAGTTGTGTAAAAACTATTTTGTTCATGTTCATAATAAATCATAGTGGGTTACTATGGTTGCAAAACTTAGTCATGGGTAAAAAATATGCTTTAAAGGTGTTTGCAGACTTTAATTAGTGTCATGTGCTGGCACTACACTCCTTTATCACAAGTTCTGCTTATTCTCCTGTCAGTGATATAGAAGAGAGTGTTTTCTGAATAAGTCATGCTGAATTTTGAGGAGATGAGCATAAAATTGCTCAGCACATTATCAATTAAATATAATGATACAGCCATAAAGATGGTGTCTTGGGTATGAATGTCAGTGTGAACATTAATGAAGTGTTGGAACACATAAAAAATACATAAACACTGCATAAAAGTGACTTTAAAGGGAAAAATTAAAACAGCTATAATTGTTTTTTTGTTTTGTATTTTTGCCTTTTGGGGACAGCAGAAGAAGTTATATCACAACATAGGAACTGATCACCTTATTAGAAACACAACACTAATACTGGATAGGGCCTCCTTTTGCTCTCAACACAGCTTCATTTCTCCGTGGCATGGATTCCACAGGATTTTTGAAACTTTCCTTTGACATTCTGCTACACGTTAACATGACTGCATCACATAATTTCTGCAGATTTTATCAGCTGCACATTCATGCTGCCAATGTCCTGTTCTGCCTCATCCCAGAGGTGTTCTACTGGATCCATATCACTGAACTCATTGTCATGTTCATGAAACCAGTTTGAGACGATTTTGGTTCGTGACATGGTGCATTATCATGCTGGAAGTAGCCATTAGAGGACGGTAAATTGTGGCTATAAAGGGAGGCACATGGTCAATACTCAGACAGGCTGTAGCCTTTCTGTCAGCTCCAACCAGTCTGGCCATTCACCTCTGACCTCTTTCATCAATAAGGCGCTTCCTAACACAAAACTGTGGCTCACTCAATGTTTTTTGGCTGGACCGCGACAGCAGGGCCAGCCCTCTAATCTGGAATGTCCCTGACTGAGTAACTGACTGACTGACTGATCATATTTCTACCATTGGTTGGCCAAATGCCTCGTCACTGAGTTGGAGTTTCTGGTGCAGACAGATTCTATTAGGGGGGGCAACAGCCTGCAGTGTTGTCAACTTAGCCTTTTTTCAAACAAACTGGGTATAAACCTGGTACCTGACTGGATGCCAACAGGGGGCTTTGGGCTATACCTCTTGTTACGGGCAGTATACTGAGCCGCTCTGGTTTCCCAGCTGCTCGGGAACTGCAGGGAAGCAGAGGAGCGCTTTCAATACACTGAGCCTCACCTCCCTTACAGCAAATAAACCGCTTTTATTACATGTATCATTATTACTAAAGGAGGAAGAAGAATGACTAAACATAAGACACACCAAGCAAAGAGAGCAGGAGAGAGGGAACGAGGGAGAGAAGTCATGCTAACTGCTAAAGAAACTAGAAGATCTGTATAGCATGTAAACAACAGAAACATCAGCAACCAAACTGAGACAATATGCTTACTGCAGCACAGCAATAAAACCCCTGTTAAGAATTAAAGAGTTTCTGCCCACTGAAACACTAGAGGGCTTTAAATTTGAAACTGTTAAAGAAGTGTTGAATTTAACACTGACTTTAACAGAGCAAACGGGAGCAACTGAAAATGAGGCTTTGTACTAAAATACAGCTATGGCCATTTCTAAATATCAAACAGAAGGAGTTAGAAATAATGACCTGCCTCTAATGAAATCTGTTACGTTCTGGTGTTGAGGTAAATAAGGGCTAAAATATTGTGGATCCCAGACACAGGCTGTGTGCTATGTGAGAGACAAAATAAGAAACATATTCTGTCTCATTTTACAATTAAATATAGCTGAAATCAGAGCACAGACTTTATTCTTGATTTATGTGATTTAGTTAGACAACATCTTATAAAATCAGGATTTGACCGTAGACAGTCCAGCCACAGGTCTTGTTTTTTGTTTGTTTTGTTTTTCACACCATCTGAGTAAAAACCCTACAGACTGTTGTGTGTGAAAATCCCAGGAGATCAGCAGCCTCAAACCACCCTGTCTGGCACCACCAGTCATGCCACAGTCAAAGTCACTGAGATCACATTTTTCCCCACATTCTGATGTTTGAAGCTCCTGACCTGTATTTGCATGATTGATGCCTCATGATTGGCTGATTGGATAATTGCAAGAATAAGCAGGTGTACAGGTGTGTCTAATGAAGTGCTTGGTGAGTGTATCCTAACCTTATAAAGCCGATTTTGCAAAATGACTTGACTTTCAATCAGTGCGATATTTCTCACTTTCACTGTTCTCCATTCCTCCACGTCTGTTGCAGTGTGTCTTTCACTCAGGATCAAGCTCACTCACCCTGTCTAACTGTAACACCCTGTGCTTCAGTATGTCATTCTGCATAGTAACCTAACATTTAACAACTGACTTGTCCTGATCACGGATTATTATTACCAAATTCTTACTTAAGTATCACACCTGTATTCTAACTAACTCATTGCATACTAAAGTAAAATATTCTAAATACATACATCTGGACATCCCCTGCTTCAACTGTGTGTCAGATTTTTAAGAGGCCAATAACAACTGCACAGATCTAAAGGTGTTGCATCACACTGATCCAAGAAATCAATCAATAATCTGCCTTCAAACAACTGTCTGTCAGTCAAAGGGTCATTAAATGCTCCGTGCTTTGGCAAAAACAATGGCCACCTGGATTTATTTTGCATAAAAGTGGCTGCAGTAACTGGGCAAATCATCTTCTGCATAAATGGTCTGCAGGTGCCACCATTTTCCCTTTCCAACATAACCTGTTGGGGATGAGAAAAAAAATAATTAATGGGCATTTTGGCACCATTTGCTTTCAACCAGCTTTCTACTGTTGGGATGAGCTTTGGGTTTCTCCTTCACAAATACCATCTTTACTCATCTTGACATACTTTCACCGACTGTTTGTACAACTTCTATAAAGAAGCAACATAATCAGTGTCAGTTTTTACTGAACTCTGACTTTTAAGTCACTTTGAGAAAATTTAGAGAAAAATTTAGAGAAAACCTGAAACCTTTGCTTTTTGTCATTATTTTTAGCTTGACACAGGTTTGCAACATCTTTAGCATTTCAGCTACATCATCATCTGCACTCATGCCTGCCTGTGTTGCCGCACCAACCTCTGCAACTGCTGCAAGACCAAAGGGACACATACTGCTGCAGAACCCAAACAAGTAGCAGCAACAAAGTGCGAACACATAAACTTAACACGCTGCTTAAGCAGAGATGAGTTAGCATGAGACATCGGCTGCAAGAGTCATTTAGATTAGTTAATTTAAGATAATTATAAAGTTACTTAAAGGATTGCAAATTCCCTTTGTTCCTGACAAATTGTAAATTCTGGCCTGTTGTGGGAGGCATTATACATCTTGTTCCATCCAAAATGTAGCCCTGACCCCAAATTAGTCAGCAGACTTCATGACCACTGAAATCCTTTCTCAACTATAGGAGGAGCACCACAAAACACATGGCTTCCATGAGTTTGTATGTTGTCTATACTGTTGCCTGAGAGGTGAGAGGCAGAAGAGCATGGCTCCAGGCAGCAGCTGCCTCACTCCACCTCCCTGCCATCATTGGAGCTGAGCTCCTTGGGATGAAAACAAGTCCCATTATCGCTAGCATCTCATAGTGGACAGGGCAGGTGTTGTCAGTCAGGAAAGTCCAGCAGGTTTTTAATGCTGGCAGCAGCAAGGTCAGAAATGAAATGTGTGATGCATTTCTGATGCAGGTTCATCTTGGCAAATAAGCAAGGACAGTACAGAGTGTCAAATAGTATCTTTAGGTAAAAATGTCCATAGTGCAGCAGTTCTTAGTCAACATGATCTGAGCCAGAGCTTCCTTTTTCAGGGGTAAACAGTCATGGTAAATACATTCAAATTTCTAAATGGTCAGGCCAAGTCTGGGATATGCTTGCAACAAAGTAGTTTGTACAAAGTGTTGTTGTACCACCGTTAAACAGTTCCAAAAACTCTTCATACCTGTTCCAAATGGGTCAGGATTTGGGTTAGGGTTAGACTCAGTGGCTGGGCTAAAGGTGTGCCATCATGAAAAAGGGCAGATGTGATAAATTGTACGAATGGGGATAACAACGCACACCTGGACAGTCTCTCCTCAAAGGCATTCCAGGTGTTGCACTCACAAATACCAATGGAAGTAGTTTTGTGAAGAATGACAAAGAAAGCTTGAGTGACATGTTTGAATTCCGTGTACTTTCTTCTTGGACACCTGGCCAATTGTTGTATGAGGTGGGCGAGCTTGTCAGATTGTCAGTTTTGGAAAGTTACAGAAATTATCAGTTGAGAGATGGGGATTTCACATGCTGTTTGACCATCTGACAAGTAGCCTGTGAAATATAACGAAATGCAGGCATTGTTTTCGTCCCTCCTGCAGATATGCTGTGTTTTCTCACTTAAATGGGGTCAGTGTCTGTTGTCTCAGGCCTTCCCATTGTTACAAATATAATTATAAATAAATATGTCTTAATTTTCGTCTCTGAGTCAGCAAATCGAAGTCGAACGTGCATGTGTTCCAATATTTTATTTGATCAATTAGCCTGTAGCCATGATACTCAAATCCTAAGTATAGTCTCTTTTATTGTCTACATTTGTATAACGTTACTGTTGCCACTGGTGATGCAGTTTGCAGTGGTTTGTGTCAGAGAAAGAGAGTTAGATAAAAGAGAGAGAAATAGAAACAGAAAGAGAAAGTATGTGTAAGACAAAGAGAATGAGATCAAGAGATAGAGGGAGAGAGAGAGGTGTAATGGCCAAGCTGCCTCTCTCAGCTCTGGGGCCGGGTCATGTCAGTCTGATCTCATTATCCAGCACTTAGTCCTAGAACAAACAGCCAGTGGCCTCCTTCCTTCCCTCCATCGCTCCATCTCTCTCCCTCTCTCTCCATCCCTTCCTAACGACTAGCACTGCTCATGTCCTAACAACTCGCTTGGCTCACTTACTGTCTAATGACTGCCACTCCTTATAGCCTGTGCTTCAAATCCCATTTATCTCCACTATTGTAGGCTCACATTCAGACCATTCTGTTTCTAATGCCCTGGGAGAACACAGTGGAGAGAGGGTGAGTGAGGGTGGGAGGGTGGGGTGAATAAGTGAGAGGGTTGGAGGAAGGAAGGTTTTGGGATTGGAGAGAGAGAACTTCCTCCTGACATAAGTCACATTGGTAATGCAGCTTTTAGGTGTTTCCATCAATCTCAACCTCAAAATAGTCATGTGCTCGTTTCCTCCCTTTCCTTTCTTACTTCATTTCATGCCAGCCCCCAAGTGGCAGGATATGTTTTGAGGATGATGATCTCCTCCCTCCTCCACTTTGATGTCATCCACTTTCATCCTCTTCCTTCCCTCTGTCCCCCTCTCCCCTCTGTCTTTGTCCTGAGTGTTAATGTGTTAGATGGAGGTCTTTCACCCGGCAAGCACCATTACAGTCATTTCCTCTGTAATGTGAATGACGGCGATCCATTATTTATCTCAGACTTGCTCATTACTCCCCAGCCCATTGCATACCCTCCCAGACAAGGCTCTCACATCCACTTCAGACATTACTTTATTAAGAGGGCGAGGCTGCAATGGGCTGTCGGTGAACAGTGCTGTAATAATGCAGGTGTGGTGCATGCAATTGTTAAGTTCATCACCAGAGAGGAGGGCAGGATGGATTTCACTGTTACCTAAGAGTAAATTACCATATTCCCTGCTGGCTAGGAAAGGTCAAGAAATAGCAGGACAAGTATATATCGAGAATTTCTACAATTTCTGTAACTTTGTGGGCCAGAGAGCTGGGAGTGAAACTTATCCAGAGGATTTACTATTCAGCAAAAATGGAAAGTGATGTGACTTTTGAACCTATGACAAAACAGTTGTGCACAGTAAGTGCAACCTTTAACACAACACCCTGAATTTACAGTTTGTGCAACTTCAAGTTGTAGCCTATAGCTGGATGCGTTTATAACAGATAAAATGTAGGCTAGTTGTTTCCAGCCAGCTTTGCCAGTAGAATTGCTCTCATCTTCCATTGCACACTGATGACTGAAGTACGTACTGTATAGCCTACAAAATTGACAAAAAATGTTCCATTCCACGTACAATTTGTTATTAACTGTTAACAATTTGGGACCTACCAACAGGTGCAAAGTGCAATGCAAATGTCTTTGCTAGTTTCAGACCGACACAATTGTCATTTTCCTGCCCAGCGCCGACATTGTTTAAATAGCAAATACACTTGCGCCCACCTGAGCACCCATGTGTGAGTTGGTCTTAAAATGAGGTCAGTGTGGTCAGGGGCATTGCTGGTGCTTTGCTATGTTGAAGCAATTGCGCGATTGACCAGAAAAACCTGATCTTAAGTCAGTGGCGTAGTATTTCACTGTTATTCTAAGGGCACATTACACAAGAGAGTAATATGTGCCTACATAGTTAGGTGCACAATGTGCATACATTCTCTGACTGATATGCACAAGCAGAGTGTGCCACAGTGTTGCCCATTCATCACCTAGACTAAATTTGTCCCACCACAATTTCATAATGAACTGAAAATTTATTTACACTTCTCATAATATAACATAAAAGATGTCTAACGTTGTGATTTGTGTCGTTACTTCTTGGCAGAGCTGTGCAGAGCACATTGATTTGCTTAGCCCTTCCCTGTCCCTCAGGGTGCACAGAGCTGCTGTGTGCATGTGTCAGGACTGGGCTGACTGGTCAGTCACAACATGTAATCAACTCACCACAAATGGAATCTAATTCTGTGGGAAACACTGTGCCATTTTAATTCAGATGTCGTAAAATTGAAGAACACAATGGGGGTGTCAATGCAAAACATAAATGAAATAGGTACACAAGTCAAAACACGCTCCCAGGATACTGATTGCTTCATAAAATGAAGGAACAAAAAACAATTCTTTTTGATTGTTTGTTTTTTTTTTTTTGCTAGTCGTCTTGTGGTTTTACTGCTCAAATGTCAAATAATCTTGGTATTTCTGAGTGTTTTAACTTCTATAGAAACATAGTATTGCATAGTATTGCATAGTATTGCATAGTATTGCGATACGGGAACATCTACACAGCATGGTGTGTTAATGTTAACACATAAATTAATATAATGAGGAAATGCAAAGAGGAAATAGGCATGAGCAGAAGGACAAAGCAGCATGTGTGTTGTAATTAAAAAGCCTCAATAAATGCAGTCCCATCTAATGAAACCTTTTTTTTTCTCTTCGGAACATTGACAAATGAACTGCAAATCAGGACGGTGTAAAGAGAGTTTCATTAATCTCAAACTTTACTCAAGGTTCATGGAATGGTGCTTAATAAAGCCTCACACATACAGAATGTTCTTTGCTATAACTGGTTATGATTATAGGATATTAATGTCATCTGAAACTAATGAATCTGCAGCACACACATGACCTCTTTTGGCACTGAGCTGCATTACAGTGATAACTCCCCACATACTGGACTCCTGTTTTATTTCAGAGCTGGCATCCATCTACTTTCACTTTTTTTTTCATCCCCGATGCCAGGCACATTTTCTTCCCGTGTCTGTCCCGCGTCTGTCTCTCTCTCCTCTCACTCTCACAAGGCTACATTAGCACCTCCTCCTCCACCCCCTATCGCAAAAAACCTCCCCTTTTGCCTCTCGCTGCCTGTGACATCAAGTGCAGTATAGGAGACGTGAGGGATCCAGCGAGTGAGGCTCCGTCTCTGCTGTCAGACAGGCCTCAGTCACAGTCTCTACCCCTGTCTGCTGCTGAGGTATACACACATGGCAAATTAATCCCTATGCCCTGTCTTCTGCACACAGTGCTCATGTCAAAAGCAGTGCACTGTGTGGAGGCTGGGGTGACATTTTTCGAAAGACAGACACGAACTGTGGTAAGCCATTTCACTCAGAAACTCACACTCAGAGAGGACGCTTTTGGAGAGCGGCAGGCCTAATGAATGGAGAGATTTAGAGAACAGGGAGAAAAGAAAGAGGATAAAGCAGGCAGGCTAATGAAGGGTAAACGAAGGGACACAAATAAAGCAGCTAATGAGACAGATGCATCAACCTGCTGTGACCTTTTCCTCTTTATCTAATCATGCATGCCTTATTATGTTCTTTTTATTCACTGTTTACCATTAATAATAGTTGTTGCTGTCTCTTATGCCCCCATGCAGCATTCACACAGATTATAGCCTCAAATCAAAACCATTTGTTTTACTAACTCCCATTTGTTTCACTTACTCCCTTGTCTATTGATTGCTCCAACATTCATACTGCACAGTAACAAGGATCAGCTTTTGTGCGCTTAAGAAATGGATTGCGATGTCTTTTTTTAAGCTGATGTAATACACTTGATGGGTAGAGATATGTGCTCAAGGTGAGGCTGGTGACTCATTCGGGTCAAAGAAACCTAGGAAAAAAAATTCTTGAAAACACCTGACCCAAGGGTTAGCTCAGGTCCAGCATCAAATCTCACAGCAGCTCAGTAGTCGATACTTAGCCAGGGAGCAGGGCTACATGCCAGATTTTCACAGGGAAAGCACATGCCCTTTTCATTTGCCAGGTGGCGGAGAACACTTTCTTTTTCTAACACAGCTGATGAATGCCACAGCTACTTGAGTTAACCTCTAAATGTGTCTTTGAAAAAGGAGTTTAACATTACATTACAGGCAAAGCACGCAAACACAAACCGAACCACATTTTAACTAGTGATTCTGCAAACAAAAAGAGTGGAACCCGCAGCTTTTCCCCTTTTACCGATCCATGAGGCCTTCACCAGATGTTCCACCACAGCTGGATCCGTGCTATCAGGTGCTTCAAATTGACCATACTCGATTTAATTGCATGGTTACTTTGTTATCTTCATCCAAATGTAGTTTCTGAAATCATTTTACAAGCTAACTAAATCAAGCCGCCATATGCCTTGGTGTGTTTTTGCCAGCCTAGAGTGAATGGAGCTCTTAAACAACAACAACTGCTGCTCTCCCCCCTTGAGAACCTTGGCTGAGGGCTGGGAACATGCTGCTGTTTTTACAGCATAATGCTTTCTCATCAGAGATGGAGCGGCTCAACCAAATGACTAATGGTAGTTTTACACAGAAGCACAATTATTAGCGTTTATCTCAGCGGCTGAGAGGACAAAAGGCTTGGTGATATGGATAGAAAGAGTATGTTTCTGCCATGTTTCTTTGAAGGTTCTCAAAGAAAACAAGTCCCCCGAGAACCATTTGAAAGGTCCATACTGGAAAATGAAATTAAATGCTGGACTGTTTGATCTCTGAAGGAAGGTCTGTTTCTTTCTCTGGAGATTTCTCAGCACCAATCACTGCTCTGACGGCACTGCTCGGAATCCTCAATGAGTACAAGTGCAAAAGTAGAGCCTCAGAGGAACCAAAAATTTGTTTCAGTTTTATTATCTGGCTGTTTGAGGGAATTTCACGGCAAAAAAAAAAAAGCAACATTTATTTGGAAACATTAGACCTGTCTCATTCAATCCTGTGATGTTGTGCTTGTGTTTGAGAGAGAATATGTGGTGCCTCATCAAACCATTGCTCTCTGTACTAAGAGGTTGCTGTAGGGCAAGGCTATTTGTTACAGATGTTTTCAAAGCAACACAAATTCAGGCATCTCTTTATATAGCTTTTTTATTTTTCATTTGCTTTCTCCCTTACATCTCACCTGGGAATTACGCTTTCAAGACAACAATACCAGCAAAGGAAATGGTCTCTGCGTACGCTATGAAGCTGAAGAAATAGCAAATCCTATTAATGTTTCCGAATGTGTTGGGTGAGCTTTGCGGAGGGCTGGAGTCAGATATAATGCTGACATATCTGGGTGTATTTATGTCACGGGAGCTGCTCTGTTGTGCTTTGTGTGGAAAGTGCAGATCCATGTAGGTTGAGAAAACAGCAGCATTTGGTTCAGGGGAAGGGAGGAAAGTGGCAGGACCACAGGGATCAGAGATCAAACCAATCGCCCGCAGTGCGAGGAGAAAGTAGAGGAGGAGGGAAGAGGGGAGGAGGAGGAGAGTTTGATGGAGAGAGTTACAGAAAAGTGCTCTTACACACAGCCTACAGGGCTCTCAGGTGGTGAGGAAGGAGTGGACCACTGTCTGTTTTCCAGTGTCATTCCTGCCGTCCATACACGCTATTTAGGTTGTACGTGAGGCGTGTGTGTGTGTGTGTGTGTGTGTGTGTGTGCGTGTGCGTGTGTGTGTGTGTGTGTGTGCGTGTGCGTGTGTGTGTGTGTGTGTGTGCGTGTGCGTGTGTGTGTGTGTGTGTGTGCGTGTGCGTGTGTGTGTGTGTGTGTGTGCGTGTGCGTGTGTGTGTGTGTGTGTGTGCGTGTGCGTGTGTGTGTGTGTGTGTGTGTGTGTGTGTGATGGTATCTTCTAGCTTGCCTGGAGACATGGCACTGTGTTTCACAGCTAGATCAGCAGTAACAACCACTTCCACTACCAGAGCTGTCACATGCCGCTGCTAACAAAGCTACAGCTCCCACTGCTAACACAGGTCACATTTAACAAGGATAACAGCATGGATTGTACCCATACTGTGCTTAATGCTTTTTACATCAAAACTCTATGTCTAATTTCACATAGACAGTGTGCACAGTACTTACACACACTCGCACACACTTGAATTATACGCACACTATTACATCACCCCCCCACCCCCCAATGAAAGCTTTTTTTTTCAAAAGCAATGTCACAAAATGTTTAATAGGTAGGGAGGAGAACATTAAAACCTAGAACTTATTATATAAATTAAGGATAAATTAAAATCAATAGCAATGATAGCAGAAAGATAATATGAAAAAAAAACTTAAAGCATTTTTTTCTTGTAAAATATGTATTGATTTTACCATAAAAATGAAATAATGATAGTTGTACTTATTTAGTTTTCATGTCGCCACTTTGGGCTAATCCATAACTGGCTGAAAATTAAATGGGGAATTGACAGCTATTATGAGGAACGAAGTGGTCTTAGCCAGCTTGGAGTGTCTCCGAAAATCTCCATCACAATGTAAGAAAAACAATTAAACATGCAATTAGTTTAGCGGTGAGGTAGGGAGCAATAAATACCCTTTAATACCTTGATGAATTTCAGACGACTAACACAAACACTACTCCACACTTTATAGATCCAGCCCTTCTCTCCTGCTTATATATCTCTTTTCACTCCCCCTCCTGTTATTTGCAATGTAAGCAGCAGTGAAAAAGATGAAGTATTTTTCATCCTGCCGCCACCGGAGACACAATATAATGGAAAGGAAGATAAAAAGAAGAAGAAAGAGATAGAAAGGACTCAGATAGATAGATAGTGTATACATATAGATAGACAGAGCGATAGAGAAAGAGAGAGAAGGACATGCAGACTTGTCCCGAGGGAGGTGCTGGCCTTAATTATGCTACTGTGGCTCATCAGTCTCCAGGCTGGCCTATGGCCTCCACGTCCTTTCTCCTCCTGGACTGGGAATTATACATCGCAGCAGTGTTTGTCCACAGAATTAGTCTGACAGATTAACAGCTAAACACCCACAGATCACACCAGGAACCCACAGGGACCCCGCTGCCTGGGGAGCCCTGCCCAGGCAAAGAAAAAGATAGATGAAGCGAGAAAAGAAGGAGGAAAAGGCTTTCGGTTTCTCATTCTCCGAGGCACAGAGAGAACTTTACCTGCTCGGTTATTTTTGTCTGAAAATCTCAGGTGCCCAAAGGCAGCAAGGAGGCGAAAGTTTTGGAAATAATGGTGGAGAAAGAGAAAAAGAGAGAGAAGTGTGAGGGGAGGAAATTGAACATAATGGGGATAGATGGGGTAATGTAAAGGGGTGAAGCGAAGGGATGAGAGGAGAAGCAAGCAAGTCATACAGGGACTTCCTAATTGGAACAACAGCAGCAGTTCTCTATTCCTGAGTGACTAATTCTACGCCAGGAAGTATTATTCGTGACATCTTCCACTCAGCGTTGTGCTTTCCAACTACAACTGTTTGGAATGGTGACAAAAGCCCAGGAGAGGAAGTCATTTCATTACTTTATAATGCTTCGATAGAATGTGCACTCAACGGAAAAGTGCAATGTAGATTTTAGAAATGAAGAAGTAAAAAAACATGAGTTTTAAGAGGGAAATCCAGTGTAAAATTATTCACTCATGTATTTTTTTTTTTTAAATTCATGTTTTAAATGCAATTGAAAAAAGAAAGAAAGAAATTGACTTACAGATATGACCATTTTGGTTATTATTTTGTGAACACTTTTCACTGTTTAATACAACAGTGCAGTGCAGGAGTATTAGACTGTAAAACAAAAAAAACAAAAAAAAAATCTGTGCTTTTTAGGACTTTGCTAATTTCTAGCTTTGATAAAGAGGTTTTCAAAAATACTTTGAATGCTTGCCAGGAATTCAATTTCAGGTGCAGAAAATAGAGAAACAGAAGTTTTGGTGATATGCAGTGCAGAAAATGAAGTGAGCAGAAAATGACAATGTTTAAATGAAAACATATTTAACATGACTCATCCATTTCAAAGAGGGTGAAGTATAAAAAAAACAACTGTGCAAAATGTAAAAAAAAAAAAAAAACAAGTCATGTGTGAAACTGTATAATGAATATCATGAACTGTAAAAGCTGTCACTATAAATAAGTGTTGAACAACACAAAGACACAAGTGCTAAGATATACTGTCACTTGATCAAAAGGCTCTTATGCATGCGTCAACTTTCATATTGCTTGCAGACAATATTGCAGAACGAGATCGCTTACAGCATGTAGCTTCAGCTTGACTTGAAATGAATGCGTTGCGGAGCGGTGGCACAGACTGCAGACTGCCCGTGGAGTAAATGCAATGCTGTTTATGTTTATTCTTATTTTACGATACAACCACTCCAGTGAGCTGAGAGCATCAACACCAAGTTCCCTCAGATCTATTCATTGCCTTCCTGTTTTGATCATGACAGTATGACAGATGAATGCAAAGTGGCTGCAAGGAGAGGCGATGGTATTCTGGGGATTGGGCTTCTCCCTCCTCTTAACTCCGGTGACAAAGATATTGCGCGGCATTATCTCCGTGTAAAGGGGGCCAACCATACCTGTTCTCTTGACAAAGGCCAGCTTTTCAGGAGGAGACAATGGTGTCAGGGTGGAGGAGATCTGTTGTAATTGAGTATTAATGAAGGTGGCAAGGAGGGGAATGCCTGATGTCTGATCTGTTAGCAGTGGCAGGGCCTCTGTGGTGCAGGCAGCTAGCGTCTCTGTGTTTTAGAGGATTTGGTTATCTATTATGTATGAAGGATTAGTCTCCTTCTGCTCCTTCCACCGGCGGGATATCAGCTCCTCGATAGCCTTGACTGCCAGGCTCCACACTTGTTTGCAGAATTAGAACCCTCACCGCTACACGCCCCCCGCCCTCGGAGTCCTGTTTAACCTTGAAGACAGAGAGCCAGAAGTCCTGCTAACGACTGAATCCTGTTGGGAAACACCACTCGTGGTCTCTGATACATAACTGGTGGCTCAGGTGGTCTGGGACAGCGCAGGGTTAAGCGGTTAGTGCCAAAGTGGAACACAGGCACACACACATAAACACAGGTACTGTATGGTGCACACACGTACTATATATTCACAGACACAACTGCCACACACACCAATCCCTGCATATACATATATATATATATATATATATACACAGTGGGGCCGCAGGGTTCAGCTGCTCACCGACAGCTTAGAATTGGCTTGTTTCATATGCATATAAATATTAATAAAAGATCCTCGACGGGCCACAGTCCGGCTATGCTCCTGTAATCTCTTACAATTGAAAGCCAAGGCTCATGAGATGAGAAGGAGAGGAGGCAGAGGAAGAGAGAGAGAGGGAAAGAGAGTGAGGAAAAGAGAAAGAACGAGGGAGTATAAAAGACCTTTGTGATTTATCATTCTGAAAATGTCTCAGATGTGGAGAAGGTCTGTAATCCATCAAGATCTCTTTTCTTATTAAATTCTTCAGGATACACTTTCCACTCCCTAAATGTGGTTCACTGTCCCTTTTGATTTGATGCATAAATAGATAAAAGACCAAGAACTAAGTGAAACACCCATGCCTTGGGAGACAAAATAAGGTTCATGAAATTACATTCACACCATATGTACGCTAAGGCACTAATGCCATGCCTCTGACAATTTAGTACAGACAAGGAAAAAGCCATATGGTATTCTTGTTTTTCTGTATCAGTGCTGATTTTTTTTTTTTTTTTTTAAATTCCCACTTCAAGTAAAAACGTTGAATATTACATGGTTTATGAGCTTTTGAAAACTATTTCTCACGTGTGAAAATCTATGGACCAACTGAAAAAATTTTTCACCAAAACATTCTTCATAGATTATTTCTAAAGAAGACTTGATCAAGACACAAGGCACAAAATGGAGTCTACCCTTCGTTTAGTTTAAAATTACCCAAGGGGATTTTGTCCTGGATTTGAGTACAATATGGAATTACTTGTCCGATGCATCTGTGTTTTGTTGTTGAAAATTTCAAAATATAAAGTAGTGAGTTGTGATAAAAACCAATATGATGATGATTATTTTATAGCCCTGCTCTTTTATAGGCCCCTCTTTCAACATTATTTGAGACTTTAAGGGGCACAATTATAACATTTATTACTGTAATAATTAGACTTCTTGTGCTTTTGTTGCTAAATTAACTTATCACCAGGCAAAATAATAGTGACCTCTCTTGTTGAGGGTTTCCAGCTTTTCTGACCTCTATGCATCACGTCATGTTGGGTATTTTCAAAAGTGTGCTCTGTTGAACCACTGAGTATTAGAGTAAACCTGCACATCACTGCTGAAGGTCAACAAAAACAAGATTTCCAGGGGGTACTAATGTTTAAAGCTACTACTAGACTCTAAGGCAGACAGCCACACACACAGCTACAAGTTAAGATATTTTCCTTACGTCCTTGTCGCACTTGTGCATTGATGCCGCTGTCGTGACAAGGACATGATCCCTCACCGGCTTCCCACTACCGCCACATTGTGTCAGTTTGAAAGCATGACCTCTACTGGTTGGCAGGACGTACAATAATAACACTACAGGATGGCAAACTTAGATTAAAAACATCGTATTTTCAAGTCATGAGGTCAGATTTTCTGATCATAGTCCTTGTTGTTGCGAGTGACATATTTTGCCAAATCATTCTGTGTTGCTCTGCAATGAGGAACTGAGTTCAGAATGAAAAATGAAATGCATCACATCATTTTTAAATTGCAGGGTGCAGACAATAGGCTTTTGTGTGTGTGTGTGTGTGTGTCCACGTTCTACAGTGTTTCGAATGACTCATAATTCATAATGAAAAACACGTTAGGTTAGGTAAGGCAAAAGACAGTTTTATTAATGCAAAAGATGATAACAGAATTTCATGTTTATAACCTCTGTCCTTTTCATTTTCATTTTCAAACAAGTGGTCTCAATAGTTATTATTTATCACTACTTGTAACAAACCTATTTGGAGTAAAATACCATTTAAGCTGTAATTATGGAGAGAAAAAAAACAAAAGACAGAAAGGCAGAATAAAAGAAACAAAGCAGGAACGTGGATGGGCACTGGCCACCACCAGTGACTTACTAATGAGGTAGTAGTTGCCATGGTGACAAGGCTTTATGAGACTCTACCAAAGAAGAGGCCTTGCCCTGTACCAGTATGGTGTGTGTGTGTGTGTGTGTGTGTGTGTGTGTGTGTGTGTGTGTGTGTGTGTGTGTGTGTGTGTCTGTGTGTGTGTGTGTCCTTAATACGGCCACGCTAAGCCTGCCTCACTATGTCCTCAGGCAGGCTTGAAGGCTGTGAGTCAGACTGAAGAAACCAGGCTGTGATAAGATGTTACCAGCAGCCCTCAGCCCAGATTCGTGCCCTTTCTCCGAGGCTGGGCTATGGTTCTGCAGCATCCTCTGGCTCTCTTACTGTGCCCACCTCAAAGATGACACTCCCTGGGGGGCTACATGTCCAATTATAGCCCCAGCCCTGACCTTTTTTTCTGAGGCTATCCTCCCACCCTTGGTTTTCTGACTAGCTTGATTTGACCAAGCAAGCAGACCATAAGCTATAGCCTCTGTCTCTGTATGTTGTCCCTAATGCCACTGTATTGAGTGGAAAATCAGGCAGGGGACCTCTGCCTAATGCTTCCCGATAGCTGTTAATTCAATAAGTGAGCGGCCTTGCCTTGATTTGCCCTTGTGGGGAGAGTAAATGGACAGAAAAATACATGAATAAAATGCTAGTAGGGAGCACAGAAAGCGAGATGGTAGAGAAACACAATATCAGACTGGGTATCCTGTCTCATCCTGATGCCTCAACTAGCCCCCACCCACGCACCACCCTATACCTAAGACTCAAGCACAAGGACACATTTATTTTGTTGCCATTGTTGGTTAAGAAACCATAGCCTCAGAAGTCGCTTCACTTGGTGCTTGAAAAGTGGATATGTGTGCACATTTACGCATATTCATGTCACTGTGTCTTTTCATTTGAGTGTGTGAAATGTAGAGAAGGAAACACAGTGAGAGAGGAGTGATAATGAGGCTAGATTTATCCTTCCCTATCCATATTCCATCTACACTTGAGTTAATTAGTTGGAACTTGTCCACAGTTTGGAAAATCAGCTTCACCAGTGGCTCAACTTGACACATGAACCCACAGGGGCTCAAGGCCTTGGCTCCCAAGGTTTTGGGGAAGCCCTCAGGCACAGAAGAGATAAAGTAGAGGCGAAGGGCCCCTCCCTGCAGATGTAGCACAGTGTCGCTGCTTGTCTGCAGCACAGATTTGCAATTTTTAAGCATTAGTAGAAAGGAAATGCAGGTGAGCTGTAGCACTAATTCAAGCTCCTGTTTGAGAGCTCAAAAAAAAGATAGCCGTTATTTCAAAATTACTGTCTTTACTGGTTGATTGACAGAGGTTTGAGCTCATGTTTCACCTCAGAGCAGTTACTCAGAGCAGAGCAGGGAATAAAAAAAAGTGCCTGCTCTTGTAACCATAACTATGTATACACTACACAGTGCACTATACACTAACTATAACTTCAAATAAACCTGCATCCATTGAGTTTTTCAGCCTTAGACATGGACATCTCCTTTTAGCTCTGTTTTGGTCTCCACCAACTCCTGAGGGATCTGTCTCTTTAGCAAATAAATGCTCCACTATGTTCACCAACTAGCCGCTTATGACCATTGTTTGGCAGATAGTGTACAGTGGGTTCATCATAGGACCATCAAGACTCTTTTTTGCTGGCCCATCCATTGGCTAGAGCTATTTCCTCAAATAGTGACCAGGGGGTCTTTATTTACCTCAACTGCAGAAGGCAACAGGCTTTTATTTGAGGCAGACCTTTCCTTCTAATTCCTTCTGTTTGATATATATAAAAAATACCAGTATTTCAGTATGTTACCTCATTTGATCTGTTTATAGAAGTTTATAGATTATGCATTAACAAAAACTTAACATTTCCTGTAACTGTTTAAAATTAAAAGCCCTGTAGAGTTTCAATGGACAGAAACCCTGTATTTCTTAACCAGGCTTTCATTGCTGTGCATATGTGCTGCAGTAAGCATATTGTCTCGTTTCTGGTTGCTGATGTTTCTTATTTTTTGACCATCCCAAAGATATGGTGGCCCACCAGGAATTCTCCCGGTGCTCCTGTTTTTTTCATGAACCACACCCTACACACCCATATGCAGTCCAGCCATATACTAGGTTTATTCCTAGTCTTGTTGGTGAAAACACTTGCCAAGTGCTATTGAAAGAAACACTGTGAGAGTGAGCCAAAACAATAAAGTTGCAGGCTTTAAACCCCAAATGATAAGCTGAAAGACACTAAAAGTCTCTGTATAGCTGAGGGGAAGTGCAGGGTTGGTAGTTAAAAGTGTAAGTGAGGTCTGCACTACAACTTACTGACTTCACATTACACACAGTAATTTGATTGTTTTGTTGTTCATTATCATAAAAATATAAAATAATGCCTCTTTAAATCTTATCTTAGATGCAAATGAATGAAAAAGGGAAATCCACAGTTTTTGTTGCTATATGCATATGTCTAAATCCACATCACTCTCCACGTCACTGGTAGGAACAACTTACTGAACAACAGATTCCATTGTAAAATATGGAGGAGCCAGGTGCAGGATTTAATTCAGGAAATGTACAGTATACACGCTGCAGCAGATGGAAACAACTGTTATTTTTGTTTCTACAATGGCTGTGCTCTCCTCCCCAAACCCTACAGAAAACACGTGGGCGTCTGCCCCTTGATATTTCACTAGTGTCTCTGTCTAGCTGTGTGACAGGCTTTTTATTCAAATGACTGCTGCTGGCGCTGTTTTTAGAGCAAGAAGATCAGCATGTCATACATAGGAGTTCACAAACAAGTCATTTCTGAAATCCCGCAGACGAGCACTCATCAATTAGTCTGGTCTTAGAAGATAACGTCGCTGTTTTCTCTGGCTGTTACATCACACTCTATCTAATTTCCTAGAGGCGGCACACACTGTCTCTGTGAAAACAGTATAATGAAAGCAACCAGGATTCATCCAATCAGTGTGTCATATTATTGTAGGTATTACCATAGTAGATCTTTTTAATATTAAACACAACTCAGATTTATATAAACATGTATGATACGTCTATGGGAAATCATCCACAGCCATCGCTCCGTGTGCACTGTGTGAATCCCCTGGTCTTTAAGAAAACATGCCACTCAGAAGAGCTCTTTAACAGAATAAGGATGTGATTCTAACTCGCGGCTGGCTGTGAGTTTTAGCCCGACGGGAAAAGGGAGGTTCTGAGATCTCCTTATATTAGACTTGAAGGTTCTAAGATCAAATTCCTCCGAGCCATATAGGCTTGTAAAGGGAATACTGAGATGGGCTCTGAGGCATCTCTTTCCCCTCCACAAGACTAGTGGAGTGTGGGATTCTCCTGTTCCTCCACACAAACAGATCCATCTGACATGACAGACCTTAACCCCTGAGGGCCCACTTAACTCACAGCCACATTAATTGAATCTGGCCCTTGTGAAAGCACTAGAGAAATCGTACACCACGCAATCCAGTATAGAAAAGGGCGGATTTAGAGCAAAGAAGAAATGCATGTCATGGTTTGAGATTTGATGTGTTTCGAAGCTGATGAAGTAGAGGACTGTGATGTGTGTTCCTCAGATCATTAGGTTGAATCAGCTGAGATTTATCTGAAAACGCAGCTTTTATGGGACAATTCTCACAGTTAGCTTGTTACATCTCAACGTCTCTGTGTTTCTCCTGCCTGTCTCCTCTCTCCTCACTCGCAGGCTGCTGCAGGTAATGGAGAGGTATTCTGAGCGTATTTCTTGTATCCGTGTTCCTTCAGGGATCTCCATGGAGATAAAGTTTACCTCTTGGTATGTAATCATCCTCCTCCACTTCGCAGGTGAGGCAAGCGAGGGCAAGGATCTCAGAGAACATGGCGAGAGCATGTAAGCAGAGACACACACACACACACACACACACACACACACACACACACACACACACAGAAAAAGACACACACAAAGCTAACACACAACTCTCTGCAAACATCCCTTCCTTTCACCTCAATATAACCCGTGTGTTTACTCCCAAGAACAACATTTTCACTCTTTCTCACTCCGTGTGAGGATTAATTCACAGGATGGAGGCTGATAATACAGACCTACAGAAATGTGGGGCTCCTCCCTTTACAAATGTCAGATAAAGTCATCATCATCATTTTATTACACAAAGCCGATTACTCCTCCAGCCAGGCGCGTATGGGGATAAAAGTGGGGATCGGGTGGAGAGCCCTGACACAAATTGGATTTCCACTCTCCTATATCCTTAAATATAGATTTATTATCCATTAACACACCAGCATCCCAAGCTAGTTGCAACATGGGGATTTACTCTAATGAATAGAAATCATGCAGTATATAAAAATGTGTAATTGACTTTCTGGGGCTTTATTGAATTCAGAGTAGAAAAATGTAAATGAGTGAAAAGGTGCAGGGGATGTATTTGTGTGTGTGTGTGTGTGTGTGTGTGTGTGTGTGTGTGTGTGTGTGTGTGTGTGTGTGTGTGTGTAATTTTGCCCCAGTCTTCTGTAGTGTATGGAAATCCAGCTATTGCATAAGCATCTAAGTTTGAACGTGTTTTTTTCACAACAGTAGAAAAAAGATTATTAAGCTTGAATTACTGACACATACCATGACATTCATCTTCTCAAGTGTAAGTACATATTCTGGCTTAAAAAGTTTTTAACACTTTTATTTTTCTTAATGTAAAAACTGTGTTACACCCTAAATGAGTCAGAGGTATATTTCAATGTCTATTTGTGTGTGTGTGTTTATATGCACATGAGCATGTTTGCATGTTTCTGTCTGAAAATAAACATGCTTCTCCTGTGTATGTGTGTGTGTGTGTGTGTGTGTGCATGTCCCTGTTCCTGCAAGTGTGCCTATTCCCATATCTCCATTAGAGTGCGCATGTATTGAGGGTCAGAGTTTGTTTCTCTCCCTGGCTGGTTGCTGTTGGCAGGATTAGCGACAGGACAAGATGTTCAGTAAAAGCCCTCAGTTAGCTACGCCAAACATTGCATAATGCTCCATTTAGCACAGCACAAATTTGAGGATTTACTCTCAGACCTCTGACCTATCTGTAGGCCCTTTCTGGATGGATCAACCTACAATGCGTTTGAGCAGATGGATAATGTTTGTGGTGCTTTTCCTTGGCTTACTGGCTAAAATATGTTTTTGCTTTGCATGTGAGCTGTTGTTTCTGTTTGTATCACAGATGACAGACGAACCAGTGGCTGCTTGTTCTAGCTTATAAATTTTCAACAATCGCTCTGTGGGGTCGGTTTATGCAGTATATATGCTTCACTCAGCATGGGGCAGACACAACCAGAGCTGCTGCGTAGCGGCATAGTGCAGTATGTATGTGGGCAACCCTTGACTCTTACTTCTGAGAAGAATATATCATATGTCATTCATTATTAAACATTGATCAAAGATGTGCGAGGAGTGAGACTGAGGTGGTGACTCTTCACACTCAATCACCTGATAGTGGAAACTAATGTCTGACTTCTTCCTGTCTCTGCAGTGCTGTCCAAAGTGATAGGCAGAGGGAAAAAGTCTAGTTGAGCAATAATTCAAAAGTGTAACCTTGGGCTGTCTGAGGACCGTGCAAACACTGGGGCCTGTCAGGCTCAGTAGTGTCAACTCTCAAGCACATTAGAGGAAAAAGGTGAATTTATGTATTTCCTGGCAGAGGCTAGATGTGTAATTGTCACATAAAGAGGCTTTTCGAATGTGTCTTGTGAGACAGACTGAGGACACTTCCTGTAGTCTAGAAACGGTGTGTTTTGTATAAGTGTAAAGGATACTGTTACGCAGGCCTTTCCGTTCCCCACTATGATTTGCTTTTACTGTACATCTTTGTGCCTTGTCGTCTCCTCACTTGCTGTACTCTCATCTCTTTCCATATTCCTGCCTCTCACCCCCCTCTGTCTTCCTTAGAACCAGACTTTTGTTTATCACCCCTGTTTCTCACCCAGCCAAATTCTCTCCCTTACACTTTATTCTATCTCTGGCTACCTGGCTTTGTCTCCTTCACTGCTGTTCTAGTCTCTTTTTCCATTTCTCTCCCTCCCCTCCCAAGATAACTCTAAGTCATCTTCACATGGAACTACTCTCATCTCCTCTCTCTCCATTCCAGCCATCTCTTTATTGACTTCTACTTGTCCTCCCATCCATCCTTTCCATCTCTCCAGGCTTTTAGAGTGAATGATACAGATAGATGCTCTCTGCACCCTTTCTCAAAGCTCTCACACACAATCAACAGTTCCTGCACTCAGCAGTCTACCTCTCATCTCGCTCCCTCCCTCTCTCTCCGTCTCTCTCTCTCTGTCACACAAACACACACACACACACACACACACACACACACACACACACACACTGCTCAGGTCTCTCTACACCTGGTCAATCTCAGATCAGAGAGGTGCAAGTTGATACAATGGGGGAAGCAAAACACTTCACTTGTTTTCTTGAGCCCTGGCTATAGGGGACAGAGCTTTACCTCCATTCTTGTGATAAAAATATATATCTGGTTATTCTGCAGCGGAGTAGAAGTTGCTACTATAGAGGGAGAAACACATACTTTTGATATTGCCCACGATGCTGGCAATGCTGCTGATTCTTTATCTTTTGCAGCGGAATAAGTATTTACACCTTTTACTTTGGTGAAAAATATTCAATTGCATGTGAAAGTCATACAGTCAAAATGCAACTTAAGTCAAAGTACAGAAATGTTATCAGCAAAATTACTTAAAGTGTTAAAAGTTCCTCATTATGCAGCAAAAAGACTCAGTGTTCTGATTTTGCATATTCTATTTTTGGATAATTATTACTGATGCATTAATGTATAAGCAGCATTTTCATGTTGGGAAGGATCAGTTGATTTGAACTACAACATACTGTTAGCAAGGATTACCTACTCGCCCAAATGACCTGTGGTTAACTGTGTGGCAGATACTTTGTGGTAATTTGATTAATTTCACATTTGTTTGGTAAAGTGCACAATCTAAACTAAATGATAAAGCCCTCAAAGGGGCTGCTACGGTACATTGCTCAATCCTGAAACCCTGTCTTGAAAAAGGACCCTGAGACAAAATCTAGGTTAAATACATTTAGTATTGAAGCTAATGTTATTCTCACATGTTGAATATTCTTAAAAAGTCTTGAAGTGCTGATTAGGTTCCCTTTAGCCTCCTTTGCGAGACAATTTTTACATAGAATTTTGCTGAGTGCCTGTTCTTACTATGATACATTGGGCATTTAGAGACAAAAAGAATAGTGTTGTCAGCATACATAGAAACTTCATATTCCATCCCCTGACTAATTAAACCTTTAATGTTTTTATAAAAAAAAAAGTTCTATTCTATTTTTATAGCTAATGTTTGTATCACTAACAGAAATGATATTGGGATACAGTCCAACCACGTCTTAGCAATAATAATATTATAAATAAATTAACAAACAAAAGTGCTTACAGATCACTTTTGTCTCCCTCTCGGGTTAATCCAGCCCTGACTGTTGGTTTCTATTGGTATCTATAGCAACAAATCATATTTCATAAGCTCATCACAGATGTTGTAAATGAAATCTTAATATGCAAAGTAAATGGTAACTAAAGGTGTCAAAACCCCAGTGGCTCACCTGACAGAGCGCATACCATTTAGTCTTAGTCCTTACAGCATGTCATCCCCTCTTTCTCTCTCCCCAACTCTCCTGTCTCTCTCTCTCACTGTCACTATAATAAAGGCAAAGAAATATCCAAAGACTACAGCTGTCAAATAAATTTCTTTCTGAGATATAGTGAAATAGAAGTAGAAAGTAGCATAATATGGAAGTACTCAAGTAAAGTGCAAGTTCCACAGGTTTTTACTTAAGAGTTCTTGAATATAAATCTATCTAGTTCCACCACTGATCTAATGGTTCTGTGTGTCTATGTCTGCATAACACTGCACTCGTCAAAAGCATATCACATCCTATCATACTTTTATATCTATAAAATAATAACATGGATACCTGTTTATGTAATGCAATCCATTAAATCAGCCCTGCAGCAAATGCTACTTCTGTGACATCTATAATGTCCACTTTTTGCAGAGACTGGGTCAGATATTGATTAAATCCTATGGTAAATTTCCAGGTCAGAATGTGTCGTGTTGTATTTGATTACATCATACTGTACATGTGTTTATTGTGTCCACTGGGTTCAAATTTGTCCTGAAATTTCATTAAATGAGGATTATGTGTTCAATACAAAACAGAAATAGTATTCTCTTAACCTTTAGTGTCACCGAAGGTAAAGAGCAAATGAAAATGAATCAGTCCCTGGCTGTTGTTGTCTAATCCAGTTCAGTGTATTGAGATTTGTCAGTAGTGTCACCCGGTTCTAACACCTCAGCTGTCACTTTGTACTGGGTTTGACATTTGGCAGTCACTGTGTCATAATGTAGTGCATCTGTGCACCAGTTTTACCAGGACACCTGTTTGTTAACAGCATTAGACCCAATTATTACAGAGTGATTCTCTTTGCATTGATTGTCTCTGAAGCGAGAGGTGAAATGACATTATACTGATTAAGAGAGGTCTGCATTGGATTCCTGTTTCCCAGACGGCTGTGCCTGCAGTGGGTTAAATTAACATGTCACTCTGCTATAACACCAGATTATAACATGTACTGTAAAAAAAAGCATTCCCTCTCTTTATTTTTCTGTCCTCCACACAAACAGACACACACACAGACACAGACACAGACACAGACAGACACACACACACACACACACACAGATCCTGCTTTACACCATGAGCGCCTGTGGTACACATCAGGCTGCAATGATGAACGAGCCCTCTGTCTTTTACAGTGTGATAAAGCCCCCTGTCTGGGCTCAGATAGGAAGGTTATTGTTGGAACACCGTAACCTTTTATTTCATCTGCTGTAAAAAGAAATCAATTAAAAGCTAGGTATAGGATCATGCCTTGCTTTGAGCACAACTAATCACATTTTGGTCACCCACACTTGAGATGTTTTTTCTTGCTGGATTTTTTTTTTTTTGGTCTAATTCCATCTTTTCATGTCTTTCCCATTCTTTATTTCTCTCTCTCTCCCTTTCTGTTTAATTTGTGACAGCAGGAGCAGTCAGAGCTCCCATTTAACCCTACGCCTGCAGCTTTAATAGCTTTAATCACTGCCTTCACCATGGCAACCTGTCCGGACAACCAGTCAAATCCCACTGGTGGTATTCTCTGTATACCAAAGCCCACCTCCAACTGCTACCAGTTCCTTGGAGAAACACACTTAACGCAGATTACAGAGAAAGAAAAGGTGCAAAGATTGAGATAAACAATGAATTAAGGATTTGAGCAAGAATAACATGAGAACATATTAACATCATGATGAAACATCCCCAAGGACATCAATCAGTTTCAAACAAATCCTCCACAATAACGGGAATTTCACACCACTTCACATTTTGCAAACACAAAAGATGACAATAATCCACAGCAAAGCCAGTCAAAGACGACTAAAGCACAAACTCCAATTACAAGCTACCAGGTTGCAGATGATGCACAGTAATACATAGATTCCCACTACTCTATTATCACTCGTATAGTATTTTAGCACACATTTTGTAAGGTGTCTCAAATTGTGCATCCATCCATCCTGTACTATATTTGTCTACTCCATTAGTGCTCTAGCAGCCACCTTCAAAATAAGTGGTCTACTTCCTTCAAAAGACACAATTTCTTCTTGAAAGCATCCAACCTCTCTGAACCAAAATACAGTTTTGAAAAATCAATGTGGAAATGGATTTCCCTCAAAAAATACAGTATAAGTTTTAAAGAACAGAACAAAGATTTTTGGATTGACTACTCTGAAGTTGCAAAAAAGTTCAAATTGTCTAGAGTTATTTCCATTTGAAAAGTACCATTTCATTTCCTGAATAAGGAGTAAAGTTGTTCATCTGAATTTTAAAGCAACAGTTTGACATTTCAGGCAGTCCGCTTATTTGCTTTCTTGCCACTTAAATATGAAGCTGCAGCCAGCAGTTGGTTAGCTTAGTTTAGCTTGGACTAGAAATGGGGAAAGAGCTAGTTTAGCCAAAAATGTATCCTGCACATAAAACCACAACCTGCAGTATATTTCCTAAAATACTATCCTTTCAAAATGTTGTATGTAAAGTGGTTTTCATTTTGCAAGTAATTTACTGACGTTCCCCTCATTCCCCAGCATTTTAGAACAGAGTTCAGATGATGTTTTCTATGTACTGTGTCTAGTTAGAGCACACCGGTTGAGGAGGTCACAAACAAAGCAACCTTATGCAGAATTATTCAGAATTATTGCAGGAGCATAACTGTGACTCTGGTGTTGTTCTAATTAGCAAGTACCTGTGTGACTCCTCACTTTTTCCCTCTCCTTTCTTTCCTGCACCTCTGCACCTCATGCCATCTATGCACAATGCACTCTGTAACCTCTCTCCTTTTTTCTTTACTTTTTTTCTCCTTTTCTCTCTGTTAGCACAGCCCTAGGTGCCATATGCTGCCTTGGGAAAAAAAAAAAGAAGTTCAAACAGGTTTTCTTGATTTTTTCAGTGAAAAGGCAACTAAAATCTAAAAAAAAAATTTCCCTCCCACCACCTTCCACGTTCACTTTTTTTTTTCCCTTTTGATTCTCCACCATGACAAAGAAATTGAGGAAACCTTTGAATGAGCCGAGCTGGCATGGTTTCTGACCCCTCCTCTGCAGAGCACTGCATTTTTGTCTATCATTCATTCTTTCTTCACCCCTGCAAAATTCTCCTCTCCTCACCTTACTTCTCCAGTCCTTCCCTAAGTACCTGGCCTCTGTCTCTGTCACTGGTTTGCTCACCTATTTCCTTCCTTGCTCTCCCTCCCTCACTATCTCTGTCACTACATTCCTCTGCTGATGTCTCCCGGAGGGTAGGAGGAAAGAGAGGTTTTAATTAGGTGAACACATCTTAGCTCCAGGGAAACCAAAGATGGCACGCTGACACACAGCCGCTACATAGGCACCCTGACCTAGCCGAGGAGTGTGGCGATCAGGGCGGAGAGCCTCATCTCACCCATTCCCCGGAGGCCCTGGCACTGCGGCCTCGGCATGGTTCCCAGATCTCTCCGTCTTGTTTGTGTCAGTGTTACAGTACAGATTCCCATCAGCAGCAGTAATGGTTGTCTAATAGGGCACTCCAGCCCTGCCTGTGGATGGTAATAAGGACGGCTGCCAGTGCGGCACAGTTGCCCTTGTTTTCCTCTGCATGCGTGTGTGCCTGCCTATCATGCACACCCCTCCTTTTTTTGCACTCACTTCCTATCTTATATAAAAACACTCCCAGACTAATTCCATCAGTCACCCCGAGATTGTATTACATAAGCAGAGTCAAAGACTCAGTGGGTGTTTGGCCTTGGGGTAAGTCTGTTTGCTCTACCTTAGATACCCTATAGTGATAGTCAAGGGGGGAACAATTACATTCTAACCTGCAGCGCTGTAGAAGAGTACTTATATTTCCCCTTTCATCTTTTCCTCTCTGTCTTTTTCTTGCTCATGCTCTGTCTCTATCTGTCTTCATTAACATCACAGTGCAGCTGTATTTATCGTTCTTGGAGAGTGGCCTGCCTAGGGGCCGGTGCGATGAAGTTAAAAACTCACAAACACACACACAGACACAAGCCCACATCCCACACTTGTGCACGGATCCTGTCAGGTCCTGTACGTGACACGACTCTATACATACACACAAAGACCCTGAGGGTATTGGATCTAATGAGGACACTGGTCTAGAGCAGGGTTACCATAACAAGCTTAGCACAGTGTATGTGTTCAGCTACACACAGCTTCCACACTGTCCTTATCAAGTGAAAAGGACTCTTTGAAGCAGTAAAGGTACCATTAGCTGGCCTGCAATCTGCTGGTGAGGGGGGAAAAAAATGGCAAAAGGCAAAAAGAAGGATGAGGTGAGCGAGATCAAGAGATGTGTAAGCAGCACTTTCATCTCAGGGGTTTCAGGTATCTTCGACATTCTGTTCACGTCAGAGCCCATTGGCAGAGGCCTTTATGCACACACCAACTTGCTGGCTCAATTATGAAACCCAAACATCAAAACTGTGGGTTTTTCTTTCCTCGACAGCTGACTAAAATGATACAAAGCAATCTCCTTTCCCTGATTGGAAAGGTGCTGGCTCCTGCTTTGCATGGAAAAATATGTATACCATTCTTTTCAGCCAGTTCCCACTTTTATGATTTTGTTTTTGAGAGGGATTTCTACGAATAGACACAAACACGGAGAGACTAAACTAAGCAGCAATGTGCATTTCTAAGGGATGATTTACAGTTTCACAATCTACAGTCACTGACATCTAAAGAGCCAAAGCTAAAGCCCTTTAGTCACTTTACACCATGTAAACTCTCCCCTCAGCTTCATCATTCTTTAATTGGGGATGTTAATTGCTTCTCTAATGGCTTCTCCTGGACATAGAAGTGGCACTGTGGGAGACAGAGGCCAAGGATGGCTTATGTCACCCCACTTGGAAGACACAGAGCCGGACAGAGAAACACAACCCCATTGACCTGGCAGCTGGAGACTGAACAACATCATCAGGCCTTAAGGGTCAGCTCACTCTGGCAGCAAGCAGAATGTATGCATTAAGTGAAACATATTATAATTTCCTCCATAGTCTGCAGAGTACTTAACAGTCATTAGTCTGAAGATGAATTTAAACATCCCTCTGGAATGTGATCATTATTGTGCGTGTTGTGTAGCAGGGGAAAATGGAGTATACGTGTGTTGCGTGATGCAGAGATGGAGCCCAACTGTAGGCGAAGCACCAAAACTGTATCTCTTAGTCCATATTTTTCAGCACTTCCAAAGCAGTAGACGTTCTGTGCATCCTGTAAAAGCATTGGCAACTTTTCTCAAGTGTTTTTTTTTTTTTTTTTTTTTTTTTTGGGGGGGGGGGGGGGGGGGGGGGGGGGGGGTGGGTAATTTGCTCAAGTTGTAATACCTCTCTTACTGAGAAACAGATAAAGAGTTTCAGTGTTTGCTCATTAAATCTACCACCTGGAAATCTGGAGCATCATGATCAAGTCATTTCCTCTCACCTGTAGTGATTAAAATGCAGCGCACGAATTTTGGCCAGAAATGTCAAAGTGCTCGTTGTGTTCCCACTCCATAACCACTGTGTCATATCTGACCTTTTCCCTCCATCACTGTCACCCCCACTCACGTCTTGGTATCAAGCGGGCCTTGTACACCTGGAGGACTGACTGACTGAACAGCAAGACGGCATGTTGACAAACCGAGGGGAAACAACCTTTTGAATGAAGATCAAACTGCCATTTTCTGTTGTCGGCGCTCATTTATCAACGCCCTGTTAGTGGAAACTGACAAGTGCAAGACACGCTATTACCTGCAAATTGTTGATGCTGATTTGAGATACAAACAAAAGTGAGTTCCTGATGTAAGACTCCAGGAGGATCAATTTTTTATGATGCTATATATTATTTACAGAGCACAAGATATAAGAGGGAATTAAAGCTTTAGAAGCGTGCAGCTGCAGGTTCCATCACCAAACATAAGCTATACGCAGCAGAGTTTGTTCTAAGAACATGTTAGTATAACACAAAACTTTTTGCATGTATAGCAACTCTTGCATCTACTGATGAATCTACAACTGGAGAGAAAAAAAAAAGATCCCGTTTTAACAAATCAGTGGCCTAAATGCAGCACAAAGAAGAGAATGCACTCAGAGACTCCTGCTCTGTGTGCTGCATGCATCAGCTTTGATTTCTTTTGATCATAGAAAACAATCAATAGCCCATCACAATGTTCCCCTATTAATCTCAGATCTAAATCAATTCAGTTTGTATTCCTATACAAACTCAGGTAACAAGATTCTCCACACAATAGTAGATACACACAAAGTGCACAATTACCCATTCAGCACCAGGCACTCACTCACAGATATAAACGAGCTGTCAGAAAGCCACAAGAAAACTAATTGGATTGAGAAAAAAATGAACAAGCATTTTGTCGTTTGGTCAATACTAACAGCATGGATTGGGCGTTTTACATGAAATCTACTTAGACTTTGGCAATAGCCCGTTGACGTGGCCTTTGGGGGGTAAATACAATCTCTGTTATTTGGCCTCCCCTTTTGGCTAAGTTTTAAGTAAACATATTTTTAAGTGCAGCCCTTAAAAAATCAAAAGGGAGGAGGTCCCACAAGGTAGCTCCAGTGAAATGGGTGGAAATCAGATGAGATCATTACAATCTTAACACATGAATTGCAAACACACACACACGCACACACGCACACACACACACACACACACACACACACACACACACTGGATTCTTCAGGACAAAATTCTGTACTACAAAAGGATCAAATGAATAAACACCCTGATCAGGTAAGGAGAATCTGATCTGATGACACCTCTGAAAGTAAGAGAGAGGCATTTAGCATCTAGCATTAACATATAAACATACTAGTTCAGTGACAACGAGCATGACCTGTTGATGAAATTTGTGTCAGCACTTGCTTTTGAATGTCAGATTTTTGGGGGGTTTTTTGTACTATGGTGGGGGTCTTGCGGGAGCTTTCGGGGTTGGATTGCAAAGTGCTGTAGTTTCTACTGCAGTCTCTATTATGTATGATACATCACAACAAAGCCTTGCAGTTACTCTTTATCTCTTGCCAGGCATGTACAACATACTGTTATTTACTGAAGGTCTCACAAAACACATCTTCAAGTCAGAAGTATTCATCCAAACGTGTTCAGAAACAACAACAACATGGGTATATATTATTTACAATGCTTTAAAAGGTGAATTCATGGATTTTTTTGGCCACTGGGGGCAGAACATCAAGCTTTGACATATACTCATCCTTAGTTCTAATGGTGAACTTGTTAGCAAACTATGCTAAATGATGAAAACAGAACAGCATTAGCCTTCATTTGGACAAATGTAAGTCCAATATTCGCTCTGGTTTGGTCTCCACCATCTTCAACTTCACCAGCTATTTACCAGCTTTATCTATCTGCTTGCTGGTTCTAGGCAGGTATTGTCCGATAGGTTGGTCTGAGCTTTGTTGCTGAAAATAACGGCCTGCTGAGTCTGCAAACAAGCCAAAAGAGAGTAGTGAATCGTGGGAGTGAATCAAAACAGGAAGGTTAGGCAATAACGCTCTGTGGGTTTGCCACTATGAATAACACATCTCACATTACACACAATCATTTCATCCACTGTTAACATAAATCTATTTATTAATTCAAATGTCTGCTTCCAAGCAAGAAAAAGTATTGTATCACTAGAAATAATTAGCGATTGTTTAATGTTGGAGATTACTATAGTTTTTCTTTTTTTCATCTTTTTTTTTTTAGATTCAAGTCTTGCTTAGATTTTTGTGTTAAACAGCTATGGGATTGAGATAACTCAAAAGTGTCATTGGTGTCAGTACAATCTACATCTTAAATAAGCTGGCCGTGAACAGCTTGAATATTTATTGTGTGCTAACGTACAACCTGCCACTCTGAAAGAATGATTTATTGCTGTGAAGATACAATGCCTTTTACATGTTCAAATGAAACCTACAAAGAGGCCCTACTTGAATTGCATGAACAAGCCTCTAAATGGTGTTAGCTCAAGGCTGCCACTAACATTAGCTAAAAAAAAAAAAAAAAAAAAAAAAAAAGAATTAACAACCTGACTGAATGGGTGCATAGAGAGTTATTAAAAGTTGATCCAGTGTTTTTCACAGTTTGCGACTTTTCTGGATTCTGTGACTGACGCAGTTCACCGTGGTTTGATTCATTCATCTGATTCATTTGACATAAAACCCCCTTCAGCTGCCAGATGCAAGTGACAAAGGAGGGCTGTTGGAGGGTTAAATCAAAACAACTTCACTCCCATGGAGAAGTTCCCAGTGCCTTAGCAATTTTTCAAAGACTCTCAAACAAAGACTCCTGTTCATAAGTCATTATCAACTAGTGGGATTTATGGCTGACGTCAGTGTTGCAAGTCTAAAGCCTGTTCACTGTGTATAAGTGCAAATGTCAGTCCACCTCACCAATACATAACTAAGGTACACACTGTATATTAACTGTATAAGCAGTGAATAGCACATAGAGAGAAATACAAAAACTAATCTACAGATACAGATACAGACACACACACACACACACACACACACACACACACACACACACACGCACACACAGATAGTAGCAGGTGCTCTCTGTTGGATGTGGATGAAGACAGATGAGCGGTGATCATTCTCATTAGAGCAGTGATGAGCTCCCGTGAAGACATACACCTGGACCAGTGCACACCTGGGGAGACAAAAAGAAAGTGGATGTGTGTGTGCCTAAGTGAGGAAGAGAGAGAGAGATGAGAAAAGAGAAAGAAAAGAGAAGAACATATTAGAGCGACAAACAGACAGAAATCAAAGCGAGTGAGGGGTAGAAGGATTACTGGGATCCACCCAGCGCATAGACACATACAGTAGGAGATAAAAAAGTCTTTATTAAATGGCATTTAAGAAACCGTTGTACTGACGGGCCAGTCAGTCCAATTCATTTTTCTTACTATTACAAGATATACTTGTTATCAGTTTCACTAGATATACCTTCATCCCACTACCTGCAGACAATCTCTCCACAGGAATACACACGAACACACATGCACACACTCGCTTTATCTTTGATGAACCTGTCTCTAAATGGCCGGCGCACAAATGTATTGCGAAGCCCTGTATAATGTTCCTCACTGAAGCCAGTGTCTGCAGCACAACGGTCACAGCGGATGCGTGGATGTTTGTTTTTCAGAGATACGCTGCAGGAGGAAAATGTATTTGCTGACACCATCTGAGGCAATCCTGAGCTTTACATTGAACAACAACATCACGGGTCAGTCACGGCATTAAATGTATCATTTACAATAACACCGCAGAATCCAATTATGCAGTGTACTGTACCTTTCAAATGTGTTTTGTGTGTGAACTTGGAGGCCCACATGCGTTCTCGCTCTCTGCTGGAAGTAACATCCAACATGAGCATTGTTATAGCGGCTGCATCAGTAGGTGTAGCAAGCAGGAGGCAGATCTAACGTGCTGCTTCCCCTCACGAGCAACATCACATTTCCGTGTGTGTGCGCGAGATTGATAAGAGTGGGAGGGACGAGGCTGGATAGGGAATGACCTAAATCGTTTGTTGATTGACGGATGCTGTCATCCAATTCCATTAGCTTTGTTCCTACACACCTTGGCGGTTGCTAATTTAATCTCGGCTCTGATAGAATGTAATTTGGTTAAAAGGGGGCCCTTATTAATATTTCCAGTATCATTTTCAACCACTGATGGGCAGAGGAACTTTCATTACAGAGAGAAATTACACAGGCAAGGTGGCACGTAAATGGGGAGGCAGTGGATGGGACTGGACAGAGATGTATGGGAGCTTGAATGCACTAGCTGACATTGTTAGCTTCAGTCAGTCACCTCAATACATGAGGGAAAAAAAACACACTTTTGCCTATATGTGCAGAAAAGCATAGAACCAGCAACACACACACACACACACACACACACACGCACAACAATCCCCTTATATTACGGCCAAGTCTATAGACTGCAGCATGTCTGACAACCATTTAGCTGTCAGCAAGCATAATAAGCACCATAACAACAGAGCATAATCCAAAAGGCTAAGGGTTCCCAAGAGAGAAAAATATCACCCTCTCGCTCTGAGAGCACTATTCTCCCCTTCTTTCCTTCCTTACTTCCTTCCTTCTATAGGCCTGAGCTATTAGACTGTCTACATGTCTTGGTGCTCTCTCCTTCTCCTCTTCCTCTCTTTGTCTCTCCGTCTGAGCTGCTTAGTGCCACGAGACAGGCGGAAACAACCATTAAACGGCTGACATGTAACACATGTACACATTACATACAAAACATACTGTATATAACAAAGCACAATTTATGTATTTTTATCCAGGATAACTAGCAGAAAGTCTATCACTGCACTCCTGTGTGTGTGTATATGTGTGTGTTGTGCGTTTGTATTTGAATATAGCACAGTATTCAAAGGAAACAGCAGTGAGGGGAATAATATTTTGGCAAGCACAGCTGCACTTGTGGTGCATCCCTGCCCCTCGCCAGTCTTTGTATTAATTCTTCAGCCCTCTTTTCTTCCGCTCCAATACTGACTTTGAGTTGCCCACCGGAGAGAAGAATGAATTTCTAGCAGGTAATCACTAATTTCTGGCAGATTAAATTTAGCAAGTAGTCCTCCCAAGTCTGGTATATAGCTTTGGAATTGCTCCTGCTTTAATTTTCTGCTGTAGCACTTTCATTCACCCACATCTGTGCCCCCTGCTTCCTTCCTAACCTCAGGCTATATACCAAGCCCTCCCCTCTGCTCAGCTCCCATGTCCCACTGTCTTCTTCCTCTGCTCCCTACCCTCACCCTCATGCCCTAACCACACCTCCACTCCCTACCCAGCCCCTTTTTTTTCTTCTCCTTCTTCCCTCTGTCTGCCTCCCTCTCTTCCTCCCTGCCCCAGGCCACCCCTCTTCTCCAGTCTCATCCAGCCTTTCGGGATAAAGAGAATACAGAGGATCAGTTCTGCTCAGTGACCTTTGGAGGTGGCCTTCAATCTAAAGGTATGGCAGGGGAGGCAGAGCTTAGAGAGATTTACTGGGGTTGCCTACGGGAGAGAGAAGAGATTTCTCCCCCTGCCAATTCTCTGGAGGCAAAGAGAGGTGAGGCAGAGAAGATGAAGAAGCAGAGGAAGAGGAAGAGGAAAAGGGAGAGAGAAGAGAAGAGAAGATATATTAAGTGTGTGCTCTGTAAAAGAGGCAGACTGAACGCTGGGGTAAATGAGAGCAGATAAGAGGAAAAGAATAGTGACGAGAGGAGAGAGGTGCCTGCTGGTCACGGTGGGGCAGCGGTCATTTGTAGCACAACTGGAGGCTCTGACCACTGAGAGGAGAGGACGGATGCATAGATGCAGTATAGGATTGGAGAGATGCATGGTGAGAAAGAGCATATCATGAAGGATTTTTTTTTTAAAAAGAAAAGAAATATCCTTTCAAAGACACACTGCTGAGAGCTGAAACAAATAGGTTCCTCTTTGTTCGTGTCTGTGTGATCGTAGCGACACCTACACCCTGTCAATTATAGCAGATCTTTGTTCAATAGGAATGAGAACAGACATGCTTTCCTACCATTGGGACAGATGAAGGTTAAGGCTGAAGAGATCATACTGTGTGATGTATGTGTGTGTTTGTGTGTGTGTGTGTGTGTGTGTGTGTGTGTGTGTGTGTGTGTGTGTGTGTACAAAACTGTCCCATGAGGGGTCCCCTTGCAGGTGGCTTGTAATTTTGGTCCAATTTGCATATATCCAATCAGGTAGAGTAATTGGGAGTGTGTGAGATAGCGTGGGGAGACTGCACACACACACACACACACACACACACACACACAAACACGCAGAGGGCGTTGGTCTGTCCCAGGATGCAACAAAAATTCGTTGCAGACGAGCTGATGACACTGATAATTGTGACACTGAGTGATGGCTCTAATCAGGAAAAGTATCTTCCTAATCAATTGACCTTCCCCCACCTCCTCCTGTCTCCGTCTCCCTGTCTTCAAAACAACTCCTTGTCCCCACATAAAAGGCGTCCACATCGGAGATGAGCATGAATAGCCTGAATTACAATTATTGACCTTGACAGGCGGTGGTAGAGAAAGCTCGGCGATAAGAACCACACAGGGAGAAACAAGTTCTCACCATGGAGCTAGATGAGTAAGTGATGTCTGTCAGCTGATTTTGACTGGGCTTTGTCTGAAGATGCAAAACTGCAGTCTCTGTGGTTGCTGATTTTATAGCACTGACTCCATATTCATTCAGAATATTTTCACACAGGTGTACAGATTGTTTAACTAAAGGCATCATTGCAATTTTACTTATTTAATGATTTGTGATTTACACATTTAAATATCCAAAAGTCACAACACAAAATACGTTTCAGTGCAGCAATGTCCCACAGAAGTCGTTACACATACTGTACACCTGCAGCTGGACTGCAGACCAGCACGTCAGTTATACAGCATCGCTGTCCAGTGAAAATCATGTGTCTCTCATGTCATTGACGATGCATTTTGTTCCCGCTCATGAAAATGTGATGTTTTGGAAGTATATATGGTTTTCACAGGACAGAGACAACAGTGTTGAAATGACTAGGATTAATTATTTTCAATCAGATTTATTAGAACTTGTAATGTAACAAGAATGAAGACGCTATAAAGTTTTTTTTAACCCCCATGGTGACCCACAAAACACTCACACACACACACACACACATACTGTAGATGCAGCTTTTTCAGCTGAAAATGACACCATGGATATTTGATTGTATCAAAAACTGACAAATGAAACAACACTGATGTAAAATGTGGCATAATTTGACACCAATAATAATAATAATAATGTAAATCATATAATGTCAGTCTATTTTCAGTCACTTAGATTTGCAGATAAATATTAGAATTAATATGGTTAGAAATCAAAAACAAATTAAATCTCTCAAATGGTTAAATGTATTTTTTTTCTGTGTACAGAATAGATCTGACCATTTGAAGGACACACACACAAAATCATTGTGCATCAATTCTGTTTTGCATTTTTTGAAGTATGCTGTATTTGATTCTCTGCAGATTAGGTATTGTGGTAAATTTAACAGGGACTTTAAAGTGGAACTTTTATAGTTTATTGCTTGTTTTTTCTGTTTTAATGCTTGCAGACATAGAATAAAATGTATTAAATATAAACGTTACCTCACTATTATGTGGTTAATTATGTTATTAAACCTCTGCAGAAAGAAAAGGGGAAATTTATCAGCACCTTTGACTTACCCTGAAAGCACCACTGCCCCCACTCTGGAAACTCCTGATATAAAGGACATAATACAACAAAAAGGTTTAGTCATTAAGGAAATATTGAAGGAAACATAATAAGAATATTACAAAAAGAAATATACAGTATATTTGGACATGTCCCAGTATGAACTAGTATCTTCTGTGGTTGCTGTTGTGTATCTACAACAGTATCGCTGAGAAATGTCTTAAAACACGTCACTTGTTGAATTAATTCATTTGGATTTTTTGATGTGACAATCTTTAATCATAGCATGGGAATGATCAAAAAAAGACAAATTGCTGTGCAAGGTCTGTGCAACGTTACATTTTGTCACATAGTGACTGAGAGGCTGGAGCTACTCCTTCAGCTGCCACAGTCGAGGACACAAGAAGTTAGAATTGTACTAGTGTTCAGCATAGAGATTCTTCTGCCAGGGAAACACTGTTTGTTGACTGTTTTGTCTCTAATGTACAGAGTCTGTCTGACTGCGTAAATGTACATCTAAAAGGCATTTGCAAAAACAAGGTGTATCAGCGAAGTTTGTACTTATTCTATTCATTCTAGCTCTGTGGTTCAACTGCGGTTTCTTTCTCTGGAGGCATGATGAAAAATGCATGTGGTTGGAATGACAGCTAATTTTGGAGAGAGTGACAGAGTTTGTGGATTGTAATACTCTAGAGAAGCCTAATCAAAAGGAGAAGGGCCGGCTTGAGAAGAGAAAAACACTGAGAAAACCCATAATTACCAACAGCCAAGCAAATGGGCCATCTAGGCACACAACCACTTAATTGGTAGTTAGGTTTTTCTGTGCAAAGGCACAAAAGCACCAGAGATAATTTCTTAATGGGGGCCTATTAAGTCTGAGGATCTGGCATTTAGGGCTCACATGGAGGCAAACACAAATATATGCGCCCCACACACACACACGCATGCACACACACACACACACACACACACACACACACACACACACACACACACACACACACTGAAAGATGCACACATAGATGTGCTTAAGTGAAGCTCGCCGAGACAAACTGTGGTGGTCCACCGTCCGTTCACACACACACATCCACAGGTCTCATCACAATGGGCAGGATGGCTGGTAGGTACAGCAGCTCTGGTGTACCTACCAGCAGCCTTCAACAACATCATTTACTACTTTGTAAAGGAAACCTGTTAAAGCACAAGCGGAGCAATTTCCTGCCTCCGTGTAGCTTCATCACAAGTATTAACAGGTAAAGGTGCAAAGAACTGACAAAGTGTATGCTTATGCCTCTGTCTCCCCAACACTTTTCCCTGCATGCTCAGTAGTGAAGATTTCTGTATAACAGTAAAGTCACTTTTCACTCCCCATAAGCAGCATTTCCCCAATCCCTCCAAAGGGTTAGAGGATAAACACAGCGGGTTGGGAGATCATTAATGAGAGAGGAAATAAACAAAGTTTCGCTCCACAAATTTTCTAATTTTTGCTTTTGGTGATTTTTTTTTTTTTTTTGTAAATAATGCTTGATAAAGCTAGATTTCTAACAGTGCTTAATGAATGTGCACAATAAAGCTCATTTGTTAAAAAAAAACAAAAAAAAAACACATGCAATCAACTGAAAAAATTAAAGTAACAACACTGACAACAGAAACCTTTGCTGGAGGTGTGTATGAACGTGTGCCTCTGATCAGACATATGGACTGTAGCCAGAAAGCAATTGAGTCACATGCTGTAATGCTTTTTCCTGCTAGTTTCTACTGAAAGGTAATAAAGAGAACCGGTTGCTGTAATACAGTGTGCTCCTGTTCCGACAATATGGAAGGAAAAAAAAAACACACACACACACATACACACACACCCGCTTCTGTCCAGCTTAGCAGCTGAACTTGGTCAGTGCAGCAGGCAGCCTCTGTAAAATTACACTTGAGGACATAATCTTGACACTGCACTGCGTTATCTCAGGCAGCCGTGATGTTGATTCAGCAACAGAAGCAGCAGCACACAAGACAGAATCTGGGAGGAAATTAAGTGTGATGGGCCTTTGCTATACTTCAGCATATGAAGAAGTGTCTCACAGTGCGAGGAGGGGAACAAAAAAAAACCCAAAAAAACATCCTTTTCTGGCACATTATTTGTGTCTGCCCTTAATTCAGTTTGGCACAAAAACACAGAGATTCTAAACTGAAAGACAACATGGGGCATCTTTTAGATTAGGTTTGAAAAACTGGCAGATTTGAGCACAGGATAAAAAGGAATAACAATTGTTGCTGAATGTTTGAAGGCCTATAAAGTGACATTTTTATGATTCAGAGTTCACTCCTCCCTGTCTCTCACTATAGTCCATCAGCAATCATTCCAATTATGACAAATTCCTGCACACGAGGAAACCTGATCTCGTTCACAGATGATATATTTTAGGAGTTCTCTAAGCCAGCGAGCCAACTTGTCTGCTATGCACCAGCAGGGAGTAATCTCTTGCGAAAACATTTATCTTGGAGGAATCTTGCTTAATCATCTCCATGGTGTTGTGCAGCTCAGCATCTGAGGAGTTAGGTGGTTTGGATTAGGCCCTCCTGCTGTGTTCGAGTCTTATCACAGCCTCCACACTATATCCAGCGACAAGTCGATGGTCTTAGCCCAAGAATCCTCTCTCAAAGCGAGCCCCGAGTTCAACTCATTGCTTTTATGTCAAGTGACAATATCTGACTGTGGCTTTGAGCAACACATTACTCGATACATCAATCTCACAAGGTCCTAATCTCAATAGCCTTTTTTTCCTCTTTGAAACTGTTTTATTCATTGACACGGCTACTGATACACATTTAAAGGGTAATTTGTCGAGGCTACAGTGAAGTTAGTGACCTGTCCTCTATCTCCAGCACCTTATCGCTCGTCCTCATCACGGTTTATATATAGGCCGCGGCTCATGGGTAGAGAGAAAATGGCCGCCGCAGGTAGCAGACGTGTCATGGAGTCTTGCAGAGAGGTTAATGATGGGCTGGCTGTCATTCCTGAGGCGGCGATGGAGATAGGTCATACACACATACACTTGTTGACCACACACGCAAAGATGGATGTCGGGGAAGTGAGTGATGCGTGTTACCCTGAGTGTTTCTGACAAGCCTGAGCAGTCAGGGAAAACAGGGCGATGCTGAGTGATTACTGACACATGAATATGTGCAGACGGGCCGACTAGCTGCTTCTAGTCTGCTGATGAGCACTCGCTGTGTGTGTCTGTTAGTGTGTGACAAAACACCACCACCACCTGGATCGGTGTAGTCCCAGCAATCCCCAGAGGCACTCAACCCTGAGCTTCAGGCTTCTACAGCTCGCATCCCAATAATTGCCCTTTCATCGCTCTTCAGAGTGTATATCAGAGAGAATGCGTGTTTAAATATGCGCATGTGTATAGCTGCGGGCCTGCTGCTGCACGTGTCGAGGGGATAATTATCCTTTCATATGTCCGCAGTTTACTGCCCACTCAGGTTTTCCTCCCTCCTGACTCCATCCGTTTACCCTCAAGTTTATTTTTCTTATATGTTTACATGGCCACATCTATGTTTGCCTCTACATTTATCAATCAATCTCCCTCCGAACAGAATCTCCTCATCAATCTGTGAAGCAAACCTCCTCTCCTCCACCCTCCCTTCCCCATCATCATTTCTTCTCCCCTTACTCCCACTCCTTCATCTTTCTGCTGCTGTGAAGACTGCTGTGTGTGTGTGTGTATGTGTGTGTGTGTGTGTGTGTGTGTGTGTGTGTGTGTGTGTGTGTGTGTGTGTGTGGTTGTCCACATGTCTGCAGAGTGGATGGAGCCCAGCTGTCGGAGCTGTCAATCACTTTGCCAGGAGATGAGATCAGGATGTTCAGAGGACACACAGCACCTATCTGGCACTCTGCAGATAAGAGCGCCGCAAGCAGAGGTGCGAGCATGTGTGTGAGTGTGTGTATGTGGGAATGTATTTGTCTATCTCTGTGTGTGTGCATGAGGAAGCTATGAGGCTAAAGGTGTGTGTGGTAGGTGAGACGCACTGGTGAGTATGTGCATCTGTGTGTGTCTGCACACCGAGTTGTGATATCATAGGTAAATCGAGTTAAAGTCGCCTGAGCTCAGTTTTACCTCGACTGGACTTTTTGCTCATTTGCATCTTCCCACTGTTTTCAAATCACTTAATATTGTTTCCCGCTGGTTTTCTCACATCTTTACTATCATATTACCATTTATTACCAGAAAAGAAAAAAAAAGCAGCGCTTTTATATTTAATCTGTATGTTTACAATAACCTTAATTTTTACTTCTCATGTTTGAGCCACAATGAAGTTGGCCATATATTGGCTTCTCTCTAATCTGGGTCCAAATAGCAGAGACGGCGAGCTACACATAATTATAAATAAATATAAAAAACTGTATAATACACACATTTTCTCACTTATATCTAGTGATACCCACGCATGAAAAAAGGTTTGATTTAAGTTGCCCAGGTTTTACTCTGTGTATAATTCACAGATTTTGTTATTTGACTGTCTTATATGGGCTGTTTCTTCAGTACACAGTAGTTCCACTAAAAACTGTAGACAGCATGTTGTGTGGTTTATTCAGCGTAACAGGAAAACACTTTCTGCAAAGACATGGTGCTGTTAAAATTTTTCACTGTCACTTTCCAGTGCTGTGAGCACATCAAGCTAAATCCCAGTTACCTCCAGGTAAAAAAAAATACACATTTCTATTTATTTATTTTTGTAATTTATTTCAACCAATCGTGTACGTAAAGGATCTGGTTACTCGTAACGCAACTTCCTTTTAATGTTTGTGCAGGTTTATCAAAAGTCCCTCTCAGTAATGAAATTGTTAATGTCTCTTGTCTCAATATGCAACTAATTAGCAACTAAACTTGACTGCATCTAAACAATTTGACATTTCAACACCACAAGTCTTATCTTGCTTTTAAAGGTGTGAAACAACCATTTTGAAGGAGATATGATCATTTTATTCATTAGTTTAATCAGTATTTTACTATAGATACATCTAAACAGTCTAATTTCAGTTAGTGAAACTCTCACACATACTCACTGATATATAGCCTGTAGATGCTTCAGCTCTCTTCAGTAAACCTGATATTTTGCTGCTGTGTAATACAATACAGACCAAGCTAAACTGTCAAAGTGAGGATGAAAATTCCACAAGTTAAAGGTCAATGACAGACTTTAGAGTACTCAAACACAATAATTCCTTCTGGCACAAATGGACAATGTGTGTTCAGGGTGAAGTGTCATTGTAATTGCTGAGCCAAGACTCAACAAACTCAATCTAACTTAAAAGTTGCATGAATTAAAAGGAAAATAATGAGGCAACGTGTTAGCTCTGTGGTGATGTGATTAAATAAGATTAGATTAGAATTTATATACAGCGGAGGCAGTGAAGGTCTCATAGTTAGATTTTGGTGCAGGGCACCAAATCAATAAAGGGCATCAAAAAAGTATAATAAAGTTGGACCCTGATCATATCAGAAAATAATGTTCTTTACTAGTTGAAGTTAACATATTTTCAAACAATATCCACAAACCAATTGCCATATATCATGCCTGGGGTTTTTAGGTGGCACCTAATCAGCATTCAGCTCTCCTTATGTATAATCAAAATATGATTTGATTAGGCTCATAATGAGGGGTTTGCCTACCCCCCCCCCCCCCCCTACTGAGAGGCACTCAGAAGTTGCACATTATTATGTTTAGTTCGGGAGCAGTCCTCTGACCAAATCTGTTCCACAAAAATTCCTGGATATCCATTAAACACTTTAAAGGAAATACTTCAAACAGGCAAACAAGCAAACAGATGGATGGGGCGAAAACCTAACCTGTGTTTTACTAGCACTGAAATGATGGAAGGTGTTAAAAATCACCTTGGAATTGTCTTTTAAAATCTACTTATTTACAGAATGAAACGGATCCATTATATTAGAGGTGACACAATCACAATTTATTCTGAATTCATGCCTCAAATTGTAAAAATAAGTGATGAAATTCACAAGGTGGTATGTCAGTGAGCTTTAAATTTAGAGCAACACTGCCTCACTGAGTCACGCTGCAGACTTAGTAAACTGTAGCCGTGAAGGCTTTTAGGAATTTAGAGACATCTTTAATGTCAGATAATCGCATTGCCACTCCAGTGCCAAACATGTCGGCAAACACAATATAAACTCCTGAAATATAATACATATTGGTATTACTTAAGAGAGAGATTAACTCAAAGCCAGATCTGACCTCAGCCCTCACTCCAAACTTAAGTTTGTGTGTGTGCATGTACGTGCATTCATACAATATGTGTGTATAATGTCAATCCGCTCTAGTCCTCCTACACTTATCCTTCATCCTCTCTGCACCCAGATTTAACTGTCGAACCCCCTTCCCATGCCCACCATACCCCCCCCCCCCCCCCCACACAACACACACACACACACACCACACACACACACACTCTTTCTAAACCCCATGCTTAGTCAACCCCCTGGATTCACAGACACAATATTTTCTTTCCAAAATGCCTGGGACTTTTTTCTCCCAACCCCCAACCCCCCTCACTGTCTCTAACTTGCTTTACGTTGCCAAACTGAAACAAGTTAAAAGAACGAGTGAGATCTTTTGAAGAGAAGCATGACATAAACAAAGTTGAGGATGAGAGAGAAGAGGAGGGGTGTACACACATCTCCCCCTCTCTCCTCCCTCTTCACTTGTCCAATTCCCACATGTGCATAATTCTTTCTCAGAGGAAGCTCTGCTGCGCTTAGATGTTGTGATTTGCATGGATTTGAAGAGGAGATGGGGTGGATTTCCAGGACACTCATGACTGAATGTGACCATAGAGGCATGGTGGATTAAAAGGCTGGGTCTTTGATAAGGAGATGAAGGAGAGCAAAGGAAAAGGAGAAGGAAGGTTATCAGAGGCCGAGTTTTAACACTTGCTGTAAAGATGGCACATTTCTGAATGTGATTTACAGCTCAGGCATCTCAGGATGAAGAGATGTGGGAAATTATACCATTCAGGTAGAGTGATACGTGAAGGAATGAATCAAAGGGATGTATATTGCTGAATAGAAAACAGATGAGTAGGTTTGGTGAATGCCAATGTAGAAGAAATCAACTGCAAAGTTTGTTCAATAACACTTGATATTATTTTCTATCAGCAGAGCTGCAATCAGCTTTCAACAGGTCCCCTAAAGGTGCTGAGCTCAGATAAACAGCCAAATCTCAAACACATGCATGTAATGCTTTGTATATTTGGAAAATGTTCAATACCATACCAAACCAATGCTACACCTGTATTGGTGTATCAGTGTTGATACACATTTTTACAAACATACATAAATTGAAACAAAAACAGAAGCTGAAAACAGACATTCAGCTCCATCAAACTGCAGCCTTTTCATACCTCAATATTAGATCTTTTGAATGATTGATTCCGTTCGAAGGAAGAGATTCCTGCCTTTAAGATTTAATTAACTATAATTGTTGAATTTTCTCCTGACTTGCGTTGAATTGACTCTTAATTTGTCTGGATATGGCACATACTGCATCAAGACTAAGTCACTCTGTGAATCCCATGAAAAATTATTTCTGCACTCCGTGGACTTTCCTCTATCCCTGCCCAACTTTTAAGTGAGTGTTTATTGCAGTGAAGAAATCAGAATACGACCTTGATGGGATGTGAGCAGGACATGTATAAACCTAGCTGGAAGGGAATAAAAATGAAGCGACAAATTCAGCATTAATTATACTTGCCGAATGTCTTTGCTTCATTCCGTCTGTTTCTCTCTTTCACGCGTAATGTTTTAGCACTCTGAGTTCAATCTGATTTTATTTTTTTATCCTCAGTCCCTCTACCATTAAAAATCATCCACCCACCTCCTCCCTCGTTTTACTCCTCCAGCCCCCTCTACGCGGTTTCAGTCTTGGTGGCCTCCCCAGAGTGTGGTGTGTCTAACCAAGCTGTCCATGGCTGTCTGTCAGTCACACATCAACTCTCAGCCTTGGGAGAGAAACAGAGCTGTGCAGGGGAAAGAGGAAGACCACAGTTACTGCTGGATGGACATCTGACTGGTGTGGACACATTTTTACTCACATACATCTATCTGTGTGTATTGTAAGTGGCTGTCTAGCTCATTTGCATCCGTGTTGTGTGTATTCAAATGGGACTTTGAAAAGAAATATAAAACAAAACTAACCACTTCTTTTACTAATCTCTCAGTTCTCCGCTAAAACCACCATGTCGCCTCTCAAACCCCTATTTCATTTTATTTTTCCTGTCGGCTCAGTCTCACTATTGCTTGAGTCCCTGCTCCCTGTGTCATCTCCCTCCTGCCTCTCTGTTCAAATGACAGGCTCCCCTCTTAGCCTCTGTCACCATAGCTGCCACCTTGGCAGTAAATGATAGTGTGAAGCTATGTGGGAGTTCTCTGTGGCGCCGAAGACGTTTCAGGCTATTTTTCTTCTCCACCAACGTGGCTTATAGATCTGGATTATGAATGCAAATATCAAATTAAGTGTCTTGGAAATGGCTGAATGTTCCTAACTTGACTCCAAATACCACAATCTGCATACTAAATGAACAAAAATGAAGGATGAAACTAAAGGACAGAAAAAAAATCAAATGGAAAATACACGATTTACTAAAATAAATTTGTAGAACCAGTCGCTAGCTTTAGGATCCACATTATCTTTTAACTCATGGTGAGGTGAAGGGAGGGATGAAAGGGAAACCAGGTATATCTATCATTACCCGGCCCCCTGCCTGCACAATCTCCTTTAGAAGGACCGCCCACAGTGACACACTCAAATTATTCATGGGAATTGCGGACCACCTAGCACCTAGCAGGGATATCACTCATCCATCCTCAGATACATGGACACTTTAATTTGATAGTGTGAAATTGGAGTGCCTGTGAAGAACCTCCCCAAAATCCTATTTCCCCTTTCTTCACTGTCACTGGTATGTCTCTGAAATTCGAGAAAACTTATAATTTTCTTTTTTTTGTTATATTCACAGGACTATGATCTCTCTCTTATACTCATCACTCAATTTTTTCCCAAAAACTTCCATTGTATTTTTACTACAGCTAAGGCTAAATCTACTTTTGTACATGTAGTTTGTCTCTCAATAATATTCCGCCACATAAAAAAAATCCCTCACCAGACTTCTGTCTTTTTTCTGTCATCCTTGCCTCATTATAACAGTGCATGCAGAGAGCTGATGTTCTGATTTGAGTAGTGAGGTTCTTACATTGCCTTTACTTTACTGTAATTACATAATAAGAATAGCTTAATTTGCTCTTGCCTTTTTTTGATAAAACACAATCAGCATCCTTAAGCAGCTGCTCCTCTGTATTTGATGTACTTACTAATGAATTAATGCTCACACTGTGCTAATTTGTAGAAATGTTTTTGACTTCAAAATCTGGAGATAGACTTCCTCAACAGAATAAACAGGATTGTTGTAAACCAAAATAAACAGGAGTGGAGTAAACCTTCACACTAATGAGCTTTACAGAAAAGAAGTATATTTCATTAACTCTACTGTATATACGGTTAAAGTAATGACTACTGAGTCAACAGGAATATGGCTGTTTTGTGGTCTTGGAGGTTTAAGAATGAGCTGCCTTAGGCTATGGATCTGGCTGAGTGTTTTCTGATAGATGTGCCTCTCTATTTCACTTCAGCTTCAGCGCAAAGACTTCAGAGTGGGATAGGCTAAGAACACATTTACTCCCAGTTGCACACACTGCCCTACTTTAGTCCAACACCACTGTAGCTCCCAGTCTTTCTTTTGACTGTTTGCAGAGCCATTCTGAGAAGGATATATATATATATATATATATTGAGGGTGGAAATGGACTACAAAATTTCTGACAATTTTCTGAGCTTTCATGTCTTCTCACGTCCGGTGTGAAAGCAAAGAATCCTCTTGAGTTAGAGTAGTTCACAAGCTTCATAAAAAATAGTTCACTGTGGTAATTTCAAACCTCCCTGACACCTCCTCCCAGGCTGTTTTCTTTCCTTCCCATTTAATATCTTCCCTCTCTTTGTGGGCTCTCTTCACTACAAGAAAACAGTTATATCCACCTGAAAGTAAATAATAAAAAACAAAAGAATGGATTTTTTTTTTCCCTTAGGAGGTCAGTAAAATATACAAAATCAATACATACCTACAGATTAGAAAGGTACAGAGAGTGCCAGTCCACTTGTTGCAAAAGATCCATAATCCTTTTGAAAATGCGTCAGAGAGGGCAACAGGGTTCCCAAATGACTGTAATTCTAAACTGGATACAATAATATGGACATCTGCTCAGTCTAAAGGTGCGTTCACACTCAAAACAAGGCTAATCATTTCATCTTTCCTTCATTATTATTATTTCAATTGGGGTGTGTTTTAGACATTAGTTGTAAGCTAGTGTGAAAAGTTAAAAGATAGTACACTCACCAAGCACTTTATTAGGAATACCTGTACACCTGCTTATTCTTATATCTATCCAATCAGACAATCATGTGGAAGCACATCAAACATGAGAATGGGGGAGAAGACTCACCAAAACTGGACAGTTGAAGACTGGAAAGCCTGGACTGATGAATCTGGATTTCTGCTGAGGCACGCAGATGGTAGGGTCAGAATTTGGCGTCAACAGCATGAATCCATGGACCCAACCTGCCTTGTGTCAACAGTCCAGGCTGCTGGAGGTGGTGGTGTAATGATGAGGGTGTTGTTTTCTTGGCACACTTTGGGCCCTTAATACCAATAAATCATGGTCTGAATGCCACAGCCTCTCCGAATATTGTTGCTGGCCATGTGCCCCCCTTTATGGCCACAGTTTATTATCTTCTTATGGCTACTTCCAGCATGATAATGCACCATGTCACAAATCAAAAGTCATCTCAGTCACCAGATATGAATCCAGTAGAACACTTTCTGGTAGAACAGGGAGATTGGCTGCATGAATGTGCAGCTGCCACAGCTGCAGAAATGATGTGATGTGATCATGTCAACATGGACCAGAATATCAAAGGAAAGTTTCCAACATCATGTGGAATGAAGAACTGGAGCTGTTATGAAAGCAAAGGGATTAGTATGGTGTTCTAATAAAGTGCTTGGTGAGTGTGTATTCTGTAGCAAGTTTAAAAATATAGTAAATCAATGGTCTGTAAAAAGGATAAAAATATAAGAGTTGTCTAAAACCTATTAAAAAGCATTTTGTTTTAAAACAGTGAAAAATCATTATATTATCAAATGACTTAAAAAGGCTAAAAATTGTTGTCATCTAATTCTTGGTTTATTTTAGATTATCTGCTTGTCTGAGATAAACCGATTCTCTCTCCAACCAGATATTAAGAGGAAATTGGGATATTTTGATTATTCAAGTACATTTTTTTTTGCTGTGGAAAAACACCACCCTGTCATTCTTGATGAGTTCACCCTGTTTTTTTTACATGTTTTATGAACATTATACACTGTTAATTATTGTATAAATTATGAAGGGAATGATTATGTAGTATGTGCATTCATGGTGATATATGTGGAGTAGGTTATTTGTATGTTTGTATACAGTATTTAGCATTTTGGTACTTACGGAGCCTTAGCCACTTGTTGCTTGTCAGAAAGCAACTGAAACTGTTCAGAAAATGGGAATTATGTCTCTTATATTATTTGTAAATTGTGTATATGTTTGCAAAAATATTTGAGTAAAAGTTCGGACCAACATGTTAAAGCTTGTGTGGAAACCCAAATGCAGAATTCAGAGACAGAGAAGGAACGTTTCAACCAAAGGGAATTTGTAAACAGCCTGGTTGTGATCGGTGGGGAAGAACTGAGATGACTGATGGCTGGGAGAAGGAGACACAGGCTGAGGAAGGGACATGGTAGCAGGGGGTGGTCAGGGCTGGGACCGGTGCTGGGAGCTGAATGAAGTAGGAAGCCAGGCAGTGGGAGTCCAGGGCGGGTTTCAGACAAGGCAGGAGGGAGACGATGGCAGGAGTTAACCTGGGTGTCACTGTAGAAAGAGGGAGGCAGGAATTAGCAAAATTTCACAAATTGCTAAACAACTATAGCTGAATGTTACTGACTGTAAGACGGGGTCTACGATCTGGAGGCAAGTTGAAGCTGGAACCAGGTATTAATAGCAGAGCAGGATGATGATGATGATCAGCTGGTGGCCCGACCTCCTGCACACCTGTCTCCACTCCTGCAATTAAATACCAGACAGGGACAAAGAGTGAGAGGGAGGAGAGAGAGTGGCAGAAGCAGAGGTCCTGACAGTACGTTCATTAAGTGGTCGTTAAGCCTTTAAGAAACACTTTTTATTATTTTTCAACTCTCATAGACGTCTCTTTGCCTTAAAGACACGATGAAATTATTTTCCAAGTTCTGTCCCAGCTTCTCTTGATATAAGTATTTTTTATATCAATTCCCTCTCTTTTCATTTAAAACATTAATGCCATATTAAACTGAGGGGGGTTAAAGAAAAATGAATCCAATCAAATGTGATTTGGGGCAACTTTGAGTGATTTAATCAATCACTGTATATCCCACCCACATATGCCGTTTTACTTAAGTTTCTTACCTTCTTACCTTCTGTGGCTTCAGGTTGCACTATTGTGTGTACTATATAGTAACTATATATATGTATATATATTAAAATGACGTAATGCAAAAACAACCTGAACATTTTATTAGAGGCCCATGAGCTGTCTGATTACATTTGACTGTGTATTTTATATTTTGGTTACATCTTTATTTTGCAGCAAATGCAGTGTTAAAAAAAATTTGACTCATTGAATGTCAGTGACAGTGGACTGCATTTCTCGAATTGGACTGTTTTCTGCAGTTGGCACAGCAAAGCCAAAACCTCAGGGGAGTATCTTCTGTGCGTGTGCGTGTGCATGTGCGTGTGCGTGTGTGTGTTTGTGCTTTTGAATTATCAGAGAGGGAACAAAAGGCTAAAGGAAACAGAGGACCAGACCATACAAGACAGTGCCAGTGAGCAATCCAAAAGAAACTTCTGCCCACAACTTCTCAGTCTCTATAGCAACAGCTGCCGAGGCTCCGTGCAGGAGTAAGCACCCGTCTGATTTTCCAGCAGCTCTGTTGAATACTCGATTCACATTGGCTGGATAGAGAAAATAAACTGTTTTTTTTTCACTGGTCATTTTTAAAGAAGTGAAACCAAAAAATTAGGTTTTTGGTGTTTTACTTTCGAACCATTATCTACCTCTGAGAACAGACATTAAAGACATATTCACTTATAAATGCAGCAAGACACAGTAATAATAAATTAGGACTTGCTTAGGACTACTCAAGAGTAAAAAGATTTAATTTGAATTAAAAGCCAATGAAAGTGCTTTGCAGTAAATCCTGTATTGTGATATATTTTCATTTCGATGCTTTGTATCTAATTTATGTTTCTGACTCTCTCACTCACCTCCCACATAACACACCCCACAATGACGCACAACAATATGAAGGCAACTTTTGGCTTTTGTTGCACAGTGACTTGCCAAAAGCTGAGGTGTCCTTTCTCGCTGCCAGAACAATGGATGGAACGACTAAAACAAATAAAACTAATGAGCGTTTTAGTCCATAAGTCTATTGTTAAAATTCCAAAATTAGTCTCAGCCTACCGTCTTTTTCAAATTCTCGCTGTTCTGTACCTCTATTCTTTGAGGTACAGGGGATTGAACAAGAGAAAATGCCAGAGGCCAGTAAAAAAAAAGAGGAAAAAAAAGAAGAAAAGAAAAACAGCGAAACTCCTAAGATAGCCGTTCCATTTTGTACATTCACATCTCACAATGTGCATGCATTGAGGAAATTGCTTATGAAGTTGATTACAGGCTTTAGCTGGTGAACTGAGCATTTATGTGGGAGAGAAACCCAAGAGTGAGGGAAGGTGTTGAGCCGAGAAAAGACCGCTATTCATATAAGAGTGTGCAAAAGAGTGGAGCAACTTACAGAAAAAAAAAAAAAAAAAAAAACTTAGATCAAATGACCTTTAGACCAAAGAATTTTCTAATAAATGCCTAGTTTGTAAGTGTTAGTAATTGAGTCATATGCCATAACAAATAATACATCATGACATGACATGACTCCAGAATCCTACTTCATGTCTCTGTGTTGACTGCGACGCCTCACAGTGACAGAGAGCAGACGAGAAGTGTTGCATGCACAGATGGTATCTGGAAGGCCCTGCTAGCCTGTATCTGTTTTGTCAGCGAGAGGTTATCGAGAAAACTTTTCGCTGGCTAGTGCCGCGAGTGCGTGAAAAGGAATCAGAGGAAGGCGACACACTTTCTCAGCACCCAGGGGCAGGGACCATCCATGGCGCAGCTGGGCTTGCTGAGAGCCTCGAGGCGAGAGGGCACCCCTCTGGTGCCTCGAGGGCAGACCACACCCTGCTGCTGCCCTACGGGCCACAAGATGTCTGGCAGGGGCAGGGCACAGATGGAGGAGTGTGGGTGTGTGTGTGTGGTGATGCTTTCACAGACGTGATTCTTGGATATGTCAAGTGCAAGGTACGTAAATGTTTTAATAAGGGGAAGGACGTTACTGACATGTTTGCTTCTGTTTTACATTAAAACATATGAACATATGCACCATGCCACCACGCACACAGATTGTCTTGTAGAAGTAACATTATGTTAAGAAGCAGCACGATTAAGTACTTGCGAAATTGTAATTAGTCTACATGTCTGCTTAGTTAATTATCAGTGCATTAAAAAAGATAATCCTCGCTGTCTCGGGAAAACCATGTATCTCCATATTTCATATAAATTGGTGATATTCAGCTTCCAGTTAAAACTGAAGAACTAAAACCTCTTTTAATGGGTAGTTAAAGTTTTTGTGAAGTTACTGATGCCCACTTTAGAGATCCCTAGCACTGTAATTCCCCTCTCCAGCTTTGTCTGATTAGCTGGATCAGGTGAGCTCAGCTAGTTAAAAGCTAATCAGGTGTGGGCAGGCTAGGGAGAGATGGAAGATATACTGAACTGGGGCTCTCCAGGGCCAGAAGTGGGCTGGAATGTATTAGGCTAAAACAAGACTAGCAGCTCTATGAGGCCTTACTTTACTTACATTAGCTAAATGCTATAGTGACCACAAACACAAAATACACCTGAGTTCAGTCATACACCAAAGTATTGTACAAATTGAAATTTTGACTTGATAGTGGTGCTGGATAAAATGTCAGTTATTACAGTTGATTCTGAGAGGGACTTGAATGTGTGTATTAAATGCCATGGTAACACTCTAAACAGCCATTTAAATATCTAAAATATGCACCGTCAGGAATCTTAAATAAGTTTATATTTCTTAATTCATTAAGTGTTAACATTTTTAACATACATCTCTGTCATGTAACTGACCGATTGCTTCAGCGCTACTGTCACATGATGTCATCCATGAATATAGTGATTTTCCCTGCATGGAGTGTTGCCTATATGGGATGAGATTTGAAATAATGAATTTGAAAACAGCATGTCAATCTCTAGAATTAAAAAAGTACAGGTTCAAATGCAGAGGTGCACCAGGCAAATGTTTGGGGCCCCTAAGGGAAAAAGGGGCCCCCGATGGCCCCTCACATTGCAATGACACCTTTAAATCCCCTTAAACCTCCCATCAAGACACTATACAGCCCCTAATGATGTGAGCTGCAGATAGCATCTACCAACTGTCTGCATGTGAGGCGTTTAGGGGACATCTGCAGATTGTAGTGTCTACCAATAGTCTGCATATGTGTGGGGGTGTGCTGGGTGGGGTTCTTAGGTGGGCTTCTTTGCCTGGGGCCCCCCAGAGTCTCCGGATGCCACTGTTCTAATTTAACTATAGCTACAGGTGCTAATAACTTGCCAGAGAATACGCTGTATAACTACTTTTTGGTCAACAGGTGCATGAAAATGCGATTTATTGTTTTCATGCTGTCTACAAGGAACCGGCCTTCAGGAGTAATGAAAGTGTTTATTATCTAATCTCTGCTATGCAACCAATTTTAATGGTTTGAATTAGAATGAAAGAAAGTTTAAATGAGTTAACAAAAAAAAACAAAAAAAAAACAATGGCAATCCTCTACCTCTCTTCCCTCTACCTTTCTTTCACAATGCAGCCTGAAAAGAAATGCTCTCTGACTGAGCAGTTCAGACTGTAAAAGGGGGAAAGGGAGATGAAAAGGCTAAAGAATGAGAGAGGGAGAGAGAGAGAAAGGGAGACAGAGGGAGAGAGAGATCCCTTTGATGTTCACTGCTACAACACATCACAAAGTCAACTCAAAGGGTTTGTTAAAAATGCATGACATGCACACAACTAGAAAATAAGTAATGAACTTAAAGAAATAAAGATCAAGTGATTTCATACACGCCCTGACTTCAAAGAATCAACTTGACTCGAGGGGAAGAAAATAGAGGGAGAAAAATACATATCAATGATTTTTTCTCTCTGAAATTGCAGACTAATTATCCTTCTGTACCACAGAGTGGGCTGGACGGGGCTGGAACTGAACCAATGAACGAACTGAAAAGGAGGCTAGAGGTTATTTGGACTTTAAGAGAACTTGAGGCAAACATTCAATATGTCCTCCGTCAAGTAGCCCGACGGTATTCTAAGTGAACCTGCCATGCCAGCGGGAGTGTAATAGACGCAATCTGACTTTGCATTACAGCGATGGAACACCAGTTCGAGGCAAGGAGGCAGATAATTGCTACATAATTACATGCAACAGCAGCCATTAGAATATCCGATAGAAAAAAAAAAAAAAAAAAAAGGAGAAACACAATTATGAGAGTACGGTAATGAGGATTCAATCGACGGGGACGACGTTGCCAACACCAGAGAGACCTCTGTTCTCTCCCAGTTTGACTCACATATGCTGGCCAGCATTCCACCATCTGGCAGTGGACACAAGCATGAAATGACCAGACACTACGCAACGTAATGACTTTGGCTATATTCAGTTTTTTTTTTTTTTTTTTATCTTAATGGCACACCTTTTACCCATTCAATTCTTTACACCAAAGCAGGCTTCAGAGAAAAAATGTCATGCGTACTTTTTTTATTCAGCCCGACTTTGTGTGAAATTTGACACCGCAAGCATTTCTATCAAACTACACCTGATGCCGGATCAAAGCTTGGGGATAAAGGGCAGGGAAATGGCAGATACGCGCAGCTTCTGATCAAATTTATGTCGGCTTGCCAGCTATTCACATGTTTAAATATGCCCAACAGCAAGGTAATATCCACTTATCAACCTGGCTATTGCCATCAGTTTGCTTTGCTGTGAAGTCTATTTTCACAAGGCCGCATTAGTGAGCCATTGTACTATTTTTCACCTCCAACCCTCCTCCCTTTTCCATTTGTCTCTATATTCAATATTCACAAATATAAACCACAGAACTTGAAATCATTTCCAGCTCAAGTCAATGAATGCAACCATAAGCCCATGGTGGCTAAACCTCAGGAGCATATGAATAAATCAGTAGAGAGAAAAAGGGGGAGAAAAAGAGGGGGGGGGTTACGGAGGGAGGAGTGGAACAAAACTGGATCCTTTTACCCCTCAGGTCTCCCTGCTCCCCAAAAATGTAATCGGCTTAACCCGTGGTGTTGCTGTGGGTTCTCTAGCATGAGCCAGACTGTGCCAAACCAGATCCCACCAAGACCAGAGAGAAGCAAAAATCAATGCCATACACCCCTCTGACTAATGAGATTTCCTCCGTTGTGCTGTGTGTGTCGAGAGGGTGTGGGCTTGTGTGTGTGTGTGTGTGTGTGTGTCTGTGTCTGTGTGTGTGTCTGTGTGCAAGTCAGGGTGTATCTGAGAGTGCAATGTACTGTATGCCCTTGTGCCTTGTGTGTGTTTGTGTGAGACTGCATATTTGGTAAGGAGAGTGGTGGGTGGTAAACGTCTGACATTTCCTCACAGCTGGGGGCATCTTGGGCATGCTTGGGGGTACAAAATAATGCGTACGTGCTGAGGGGATGGAAGAGAGGGAGCTGTAAAAAAAGGGGGGTATGAGCGGGAGAGCGGGGAGAGAAAAACATTGCAAGAAAGAGAGAGAGAGAGAGGGAAAAGCCTGGGGCTCCCAACTGTGGTGGCATTGCAGAAAGGTGTTATTGAAGGGTAGTCCTCTCTCTCTCGTCTCTCTCTTTGCAGGGTTTGTGTTCTCTTCAGCAAAAGCGGAGATGAATTATTAAGCTGAATCTAGAGAGAGCATTGAGGAAGAAGATGGGAGGTGCTAAACGGGAGTGGTGAGAAGGGGCTGTGCGGGAATAGGCAATGTCGAGAGTGAGAGGAGGAAGTACAAAGGATCAGGATATGTAGACAGGGAGCACAGGCGGTGCAACGTCTCAATGGCCGTGTTGTAAAATATACTGCAGCCCTCATCTGCCTCTCAACCACTTGGCTCTTTTGACTTCACTTTTGGAAGCACTGGCAGAGCTACACCTGCAGGAGTTGGAATTACCTTTCAATTACTGCTGATAAATCTACGTAAGGCTTTGGGGAGATTCCACTTTTAAGCCGGCTAACGAGACTAATTAACTAACGAGACCTAGGGGGTTGTGAAGAGGGCTTTTTTTTTTTTTTTTTTTTTTTTTTTTTTACACTATTACAATTCTCTCTTTTTTTCATACTGTATCTCTTTCTCTGTAACTCATCTTTGATATCATAATCTTTTTGTCTTTTCAAAATCATAACCCTCTGTCAGGGTAATACCAGGGTAACACTTTGCTTCCTTGCTGAGGCCCAAAGTCAAAAGAATTTAACGTTATCATGAATATTGATGGATCTCACACATTGTTTCCCCATGAATGTCCAACTCTAAGTTGGTACACGTGGTACGTTGAGTACTGTGCAATGACGGATATATAAAGCAAGCCTCGGCCGCAAGTCTAATGCAACATATCATGAATAACTTAAGACAGTTTGCCATCTTCGACAAGGGGGCTCCTGAGGAGGCCTTGTAATGGTTTAGCTGTGCTAGGCGGTAAGGTCTCACTCCAGGAGAACTGACGAGCATTACCATGCCCACGACAGCCTGCAGCTGGGTAGTAGCAGTCATACACACAGCTGCAGGAGCTTCTCAAATATTTACACCCTTAAATGTACAGAGAATTCCTTGAGCATCATGCACTGCCTATCACAGTACTCCTCTCTCTCTGCTAAAATAATATGCTGTACTCTGCCTCCTTTGTTTCCCAGTAGTAGTAGTAGTAGTTTGCCTACATGATATGTATCTTTATATGTGCATATATGAAACATATGCATGCATATATGCACGTATGAGTGTATGCGATTCTGTGTTTAACCCCCTGTATGAATGAATGTCTTTAGGGACGATTGAGGGAACATGTAGTGTATATTAAGACTAGAATAACGGTGATACTAAAACAGCGGTTTGGACTTAGTCAGTGCAGGGGGGCCTTGCACATTCTCTAGTCTCCTGCTGGGCTGACTGCAGCTTTCAAAGCAACACTGAAGATGACAGGGGAAAAAGTGCCATGCCAATTAGGGTGCCGAAAGAGAAAGAGAATGGATGGTGGGTGCAGCGGAGAGAGAGAAAAAGAGAGAACCGGGGTGAGAGGAGAGGGTACAAGTGAAAAGGGAAAAATAATGGTCTTACACTGTCAGGGTGGACGCTGAGCCAAACAGAGGAAGAGGAGGAGGTAAACACCAGTGGGACAAACAAGTCAGCGGGGACAAAAAGAGAGAGAGAGAGAGGGAGAGAGAGAGACAGATGCAGGGAGAGAGGAAGAGGGAAAGAGAGAAGGAGTGATAGAGGGAGGGTTAAATTGGCCTCTCTTCCCTCAGGCTCGGCGGCTTCACAATGGTGCCTCACTGGGAAAGAAAGCAACGCTCCAAACAGGACCCACAGGGGACACAGGTGTGTGTGTGTTTGTGTGTGTGTGTGTGTGTGCGCATGTGCATGTGTGTGCGTGCGCGCGCGTATTTGTGTGTGTCAGAAAGAGAAGAGAAAATGACAGACGTAGATAGCGAGGCAGGTAGAAAGAAAATGTGTATGTGTGAGAGGGAGCAATCCTCTGTGGGATCTGTGGGAGAGCTTGTCACCACTGGTCAGACAGACAGACAGACTGAGGTGGATTTAGAGCTGAAGTTACCAGAGAGCTCCGTTTCCCAAACTGAAGGCAGAGCAACAGTGACAACTGAAACAATTAATTCCATTTTTGGCCTGAGGTTTTGTACTACAGAATTGGCTCACGTTTATTTGGGATCTTTGATTTGCTTTCCATACAAAGAGCTTTTTTTCCATGAAAAATGGGCAGAAATTAAACTTGTTTTTTCAAGCATAAAAATCCAACAGCACTGAAGCTTCAGATAAAAAAGCATGGCAGGAAAAAGGAGAGGTCAAGACGCCGTGGGATTGCATCCTGCCCCTGAAAGACAGACAACTTAAAGACAATTAATAAATATGACAATATTCATAAACACAAAGAAAACAGAGGAATAGCCTTCAGCAGAAATACAAATTTGTCTTAATGGTCTTAAAATTGTTTATTTATATTTTAAAACTGGGTTAGGCAGAAATCTAGAAAAAAAAAAAAAAATATATATATATATATATATATATATAGCCTTCCTCCAGCAGCTCCATATGCACATACTTCATATATGCACGCAACACAAACAACATAGCCACAGCCATGAGTCTGGCTACAGTTAGCAGAGGGCTAAGCAGCCTGTTACCTGTCCAGGAGAAGTACAGTAAGTTCACTCTGTCTCTGAAATGCTTCACTGATATTGACACACAGGCGATCCATCTGAAAGAATGTGTACACACATCTGCGTTTGTAGAACAGCCAATAGGAACACTCTTTCTCTCCGAAAAGAACTGTGATTGGCCAAAGCTTCCCATCACAGGCTAGATTTTCCAAGGTTGAAAACAGAGCCAAGAGGAGGTGCAGATGTCTACTTTGCTCTCAGACCAGTTGAATCACAATAAACTGAAATGTGATTATGGAATTTTTGCCCATTGATTCCAAAGAACTGTGGCCTAAACCAGCTTTGTCTTCCATAAAACTGGGCTAAGATCTTAGCCCCTTGCATTGGTCAATACCCAGAAACTCTGGATCATACGTTTCCCATAATGCAACCAACAGCATAATTCCACTTGACCGTCCCTGCCTGGTAAATGCCCATGACCTTCAAACTCCATGCAATGAATTTGTAAGGCAGACTTTCTATCACTATGACATCATCAGGGTTTATTTCTGTCAAAATCAAAAAAGCTGAATAGTGATCTGATGAGTAAACTGACCATGTTGCAAAATTGATGAAATTCCCTTTAAACTTATTCGTCTCGCTACACCTGGACCCATACAGAAGATCTACAGTAAAACATTTGGTCAGTCCATCTTTCTTTGCCAGTGTCCTTTAAGTGGCCACAGCAGTTTTATGGCCACAAAGCTGTGGGACAGATATGAGCCTGCTGACTTTTCCTCAACTGGTCACTCCTTCCATCTCCTCTCAGCAGCAGCAGCAGCTCAGCCTCCAAGACAGTCCACTACAGTGCAATATCACAGTACGTTGCCAAACCCCAGTACCCATGTGGGATTTTCATAGCAGGGCTGAGTGTTTTTTTTCTTTATTTCACTACCCTTATTATTTTCTCTGCTGTAATTAAGAGTAGTTTGAGAGCCCCCTGCTGTTGTTGTTTATTTTGCTGTCTGTTATGCAAAAATGAATAGTATTTCTTTTTCTTTCTTTGTAGAGCGAAGCACAGTTTGCATGTGATCAGCGACGATAGGATTAGCGTCCATGTCCAGCTGCACTTCCAGTGCTCTTAATGGGCCATAATCTGTTCGCTCTGTTGTATCTGAGAGATCATTTTCTCATATGTATGAGCTCAAGATCTGGTAATTACGAGGTTAAGGTGATTATCAGTCATTCTAATGTAGATGTTAGTGTCATTAGTGTAGCTTGAGCGAATAACCAATCAGATGCCCTGGTGACGTACTGCTATTGTGTACCTGATGGTGGTGTGTTGACATATAGGAAATTAAGCTGTAGTATCCTGGGCTTCGTTGCTGGAGAGTTTACATATAAGACACTACAGGTGACAGCACGATAAGCACAACAACAGCACTCTGACCTGATACATCAAACATCAGAAATGCATCCAAGCTTGCAAAATGTGTGGCCATATCTAAGTATTATGGTACCACTAGGTCACAGCTATCAAAATAAAGCATGAAATAAAGTATGATAAAAAAATTTTTTTTAAAGTTACCCGTGGCAATATACAGTACAGTACAGTAGGTGAAAAACAAGATCCAGTTCTCATAATAATAACTAAGAAACAATTATGCAATGAGGTTCTCAGTTTTTTAGTTGGGTGGGGGATTATTTGGTGAATGCAACACACTTCTGTAAGTACACAAGGTCCGTCATCACCCATACAGCTACTCAGTCTGTGTCTGCTGTATTACGATTGCTGTTTCAACTTGAGTAAAAAATTTAACACCGAGCGTCTGAGAGAGAGAGCTTGAGAGTTTATTCAAGGAAGATAGGCGAGATGTACAAGCCTAACAGGTTGGAAAAACCCTTCTGCATAAATATAACACATAATTAATGAGGCAAATACTGGAAAATGTATTTCAACGACTTCTTATATTCATCTTATGACCTGATCTGCTCTCACCAATGGGAGTGTAATGCATCCAGATGTACAAGCCATTGGACGAGTATACGACTCGTATTATAGCATATCCCACATATCCCATAATGAATATTATAGCATATTCATATTGTGCTATTTGTGGGACATCTGACAGGTCTTTTACTCCACATAGAGTCATACAAAATCTGTCCAATTTCCTTTCTCCAGTTTTTCAAGTCCAATTTCCTTCTCACTCACCGTCAGAAAGAGTAGCCTTTTCCTGACTCCTTTGATATTTTATCTGTTTCTGTTTGGAAGAGGAGCATCCAACAGTAGCCACGGTAACAGGACATTAACATTTTAGTGAGCTCCATCGCTGTTATTCTGCTTAATGACTCGGCCTCTAAAACACCAACAGACAGAAAGTAGGATCAGTGGAACTGAACTGGCACGAGTAACACAATTGCGCATAGATCTAAATTTAAATAACATTTAAATAAGATTCACAGCAGCGTCCAGAATGACCACACTTATCCCAGGCACCACATATTCAGGCTGAGTCAGAGGTGGTGAACACTGCAATGTTCAATCACAACAATAAGGGTTAAGCAATACTTTACTCCCACTGCTATTAATGTGTATAACAGCTGGCACTAAATCTGTGCCATGTGTTATGGTCTTACTGTCACATATTTAATTTATTCATATATTACAGATTTAGTTTACACTGCTGCTTTCTCTACTGTGTGTGACAGTGTGTGCAGCTGTTCTCGTTTCCAGTGTGCGTGCATGTGTGTATGTTTTTGTTGTTGATGTTTGTGGGCGGTGTAGAAGCAGACTATAGGGAGTGTAAGACAATAAGAGTTCCTCCACAGGGTACTTTTAAAGGTAGTTTTCTTGCAAGTTTACATTCAGTTTCACACTAGAAATGCATTATGTGTGTCCTCAAGGCCCCACAAACATGTTAAATACATTTCTTTCCTTTAGAAAACATTTGCTATGTGAATTCTTATTTCAATATTTCCAAACCTGCATTGTTTTCATCCGTGTTTACACTGGCTGGCAGTCTCTCCTGCCTTTTACAGCACAACTGTCAGTCGATAGAATATCGTACACTCACAAGACTTCATGTGCCTGCAATACTTGTGGATGATGCACTGTGCTATTTTGTGCTTTGTTTACATTTGCTCTCTGTTTACATATCTACACTGCTGACTACATTAATATACAACATGAATAATGAGGTCAAACTTTAAATTTAAAGCAAACAGTGAAGAGGAGAAATATGAAGCAATCTGAGTGAACAAGGAGGTTAAAGGTTAGAAAGGAAAGCTTTATTTATTTGGGCTTCTGTGTTGTCTAGACTTGTACTTTTTGTCGCTTGAAATAACAGAGGCGCTAAGGCTGTCACCATGTACCTATTACAACGTGAGAACCAGAGTGGGACACAGGCAGAGTTGTGTTCCAAGTGTGACATCCTGTGACCCAACTCAGCTGAAAATACGGAGTAAAGCAGAACAGTTTTTATAAACTTGGCAAGTGCAAAACTTGTGTTTTGTGTTAGCTAACAGAAAGAACACAGCAACATGGACATTACAGTGCATTTACATGCTACCTCTCAAATGTAAGTCCAATGTTTGTGTTTTAGTCCCAGCTTGATCTGCCAGTGCCCAACAAAACAACTATCTTAGCTATGTGTCCATATTCTGAGATTGATGGCTGAGGCTCAAAAGATGAAACTGAAGCTTTCAAGAGATTTCATACAATAACATAGCAACAAACAACAATTTTCTATGTAGTGATTTAATGGAGAAATGGTGTCCTGGGCATAGAACGAAAATACAGCCCCTCTGTATGTATTTTAATCTGAGCCTCTCTGTTCTTAGACTGTATATACAGATGGACGTAGCCTCTGTGACATCACCCATAGGTTTCTGGGGAGCGGTTCTGAAGCTCAGAGTGAGACGTCGACATCTTGGCAGTGCCAGACTCCACCTGACTCCCAGTTGCTCCCAAAGTGGGCAAAGTGGTGAGGTGTGTGTGGAGCCGAGACTTCAGTGAATGCTGGTTTGTGGCAAGCATACGCTCACTCACATGTCAGTCACCTGTCACTCAAAGTGGCTACACCCTAAATTGTGCATAACTTTAAGCCTTAATAAAATTTAAACACACAGTTGCCACAAAGGGGGAAATTAGCTATAGAGACCAAAACCGTTTTTTGTGCCAGGCTGTAAACATGTTTATATTTTAAATTTTAACAAGAGAGTCTATGGGGATTAACTTGCTTTTAGAGCCAGCCTCAAGTGGCCATTTGAGGTATGGCAGTTTTAGCCACAGAATTTGCCGCTTGGTCCAGACATGTGTGCAATCTTCGAGCATGTGAGTCCCTCCCTGTTAAACCGTTGGCCCTCCTCATCAAGTTTATAAACTCACAGGCAACGCCCACACACGAAATGGCACAGTGCTGTTTGCAGCGTTCAAGTGAAAGAGGACAGATTTTCCTCCACTAAGGAAACAACATTTTTCGGCTAAAAACTTTATTCAGTCATGCTTCTCGTTGTGTGTTTAGTGGTGACTTTCACTGGGCTTTGTAACGCCTTGCTGAGAACAAGATGGAAGGAGGGAGTTGTGGTCGAAATGCGTGGCCAGAGGTATAGCCGACGAAGCATTTGCTCTGGTCTGAGATGCTGGTGATCTAGTTCGACATCTAGTGGCAGTGAATATCAATGTTTAACTGAGTAAAACATCATAATTGTGATTATATGTGAGTGTTTTACCAAAACTTACAGAAATAGCCCTGAGCCCTGGATCTGGCTTCATATCAATAAAGCTAATCCCTGCACTTGTGAATGCAGCCATACTTGGAGTAAAAAAAGTTCAACTTGGAGCTCTGGACATCTCAAACATGAGTGTCAGCTGCCAAAAAGATGATTTAAGGCAAGTCAGCTCATACTGATAATACATGTCTATCGTTTACAGCAGGGTAAATGATTAGTGCGACAGACTGTCGGACTCTCTGATCAGTGTTTTGCTGGTCGATAAGTGTATGTCAAGCCATGTGTTGCTGAAGTCTGAGAGACCTGTTGGTAGCTGCCAGTTAGTCATAATTCCAGTTTGACAGAAGTGAAAAGCATATGGTCTAGATATTCATTTAGCTTTGTCTGAACCATATACTTCTCTGAAAGTTGTTCTGCCATCACAGCTGCACTCCAGCCAATTGCTTTGTGATGTTTTATAGTATCTTTTCATTTTCTAACAATGAATACCATTTTATCCTATAATCTGATGTAATATTTGAACAAGTTTTAGCACCCACAACCGCAGAAGACGATCACAATCTCGTTTCTCTTGGCAATGGTTGTTTCTCTGAATTTAAAAAGCCCATTATTTCAAACCTCTTTGTCACATACATAGACAGTCGCTCTGTGCTGCTGTCTGAAACAGAATCAGTCCACAACAGTTGTCAGTGAAATCACTGCAGCGTAATTGCTCTATTCTGTTGGTTACAGTAGTTGGCTGCCCTTGGCAAAGTCTTTATCGTCCCTACTAGCTGTGTGGCAGATCGCTCGGTCCTGGATTATTAGTCATTCATATATTACTCAAACATATATAAACTGCTGACTTTCTGTACCCCAGGAAATGCTGTGGAAGAACGACTGCCGACCTGCGTTTCACTTGCTGCCTGGGCCTCTTCCTGCAATTTCTCGAATTGTTGTGCATCGGCCCAACATGCTGCCTCTGCCTTGCCCAGTGTATTGGCTAATTGGCTGAAGCTCATTCTTCAGCCCTCCTTTGTTGTTAGCTGCTCTTTTTCTTCGTTGTCTGGCTTGAACATGCAAGGATTGATTTTAGGAGCCTGCTGTGTAGTTTCTTCCAGGAAGTGTTCTCACAAATAGTTTGTTTTTCAGCACAAGAAGCAGCCACTGATGTGTTCAAAAAATATTCTCAAAAAATCTCCAGATATGACACTTCAGTGTGTGAAGAAGAGTTAGTTTAACATAGAAAAGCTAGAATATTAGCTCCCTAAGTTTGAACTAGTGTTTTGAACAGCTGAGCTCCAATTACTGGAGAAAGACACCCATTCCACATCCTCAGAAGAAATTTGGGTGGGTGTTTCTTCTGTTTTCTGTGTAACATTCAAAACCAAATCAGGTGACATTAAACAGGTAAATACTTCACACTTTCTACAGCTCCTCCCAGAACTTTATCAGGGCTAATGCTTAAGTTTTTAAAAAAAAACTTTGTTTAGCATACATTAATGCTTTTATTTCACAAGATGATGAAACATATTTTGATTTCTGCAACTGACACAGGACAGGTTTGGATCTTCATGAAGTGTTCCCTTCATAAGGACTATACTATAAAGGATGGGCAATGCTTTCACTAGGAGCCCCTGTCTTGTTTGTATTATGCCTAGAGCTGAAACAATTACTTGATTAATCAATTGAGCGACCGTCATAAAATTAATCAGAAACTTAATTGTTTTAATTATTTTTCAAGGAAAAACTGCCAAATTTTTGCTCTTGCATTGTGGTGATTTACCGCTTTTCTCAGTTTTACATCATCATTAACTGAATCTTTGAGGTTTGCCTCACTGGTCAGACAAAATTTCAAGACATCAACTTGGGCTCTGAGAAATTGTAAGGGGCATTATTTCAAATTTTTTGACACTTACATTAGATGATTAATCAATCAATTGAGAATCAGCAGATCAGTCGATAATGGAAATAATAGTTAGCTGCATCTCTAATTGTGACATACATTTCCCATGTGATTTACATCTTGCTGCAGGGATTCAGGGTATTCTGCTGATCAACAGTTTGTAGGGGAAAATTACAATGACCATTATCTCTCTAAGTGCACTTACTGTATGTCTTGTGAGTATTCTAAGAGTCTTTTGAATGTCTGCACATGCTGTACCACATCTTGAGCAAAACTCTGCCGTGTTTGGAAAAGACAGAAAAGCCTTCTATATTCATATAAGTCAATCGATATATTGTTAGAGCTACAACCAACACACCTCGCTAACAGCTAAATCTTTCAAAAAACCCACAGCACAGGATGACTAACAAAACATGAATACCTGTGAACAAAAATAATTGATCGCAAAAGACCTTCCATACACAAAAAAAGACCTCTCACTCACTTGCCTCCCCTCCCTCATTCTCACACACACACACAGTCCTACTCACAGGCACACCCACGCTGAACCACACACTCACACACACACTTCCCATACCATCACAGTCGAGTGGTTTGGCAGAGCGACAGCGGCAGCAGTGGTGTGGAGCTGTCTGCTGTTCTCTGTGCGCTCACCTTTCACCTCCTGCCATTTTAGCCTCAGTGATTCCATTAGTGCACCTGAATACAGATGCCGGGTTCAGTCCTCTGCTTTGTTCTCACCTGGCACACGAGGACACCAGTGCAACAAACGTAACAGACAAAGTATAACGGCTAGGAGAGGGGGAACACAACGACAATAAAAATCAGATACAAGGCCATATGACAGCCGGCGAGACGGTACGCTGATGTTGTTTGCGGCATCTTGACATAATTCGTTTAACACCTGTTTCACCCCGTGTCACTCTGCTTTTTCTCCCATTCTTCCCCCTCTCGGTCCTGTTGCCTATTGTCTGTGTCCATTTTCATTCCCTTTTTGCCTGCACAGTAGATACATTTATTCAGGCAACTACCAGTCCTCCTCTGTCTGAAATGCACGCCCCGTCAGGATGTGCATCGTATATCTGTTTTGAGCAAGCATTACTTCTTATGTGAACCACTGAACCAAAATATTAACCACTACATGTTCATGCTATACAAAAGTGTGATGGAGCTGCAACAACATAATGGAAACATGCATGACATACTTACACATATATACACATTAATACACTGTACACTGTAAATTAATACCCATTGCTCAGATATGGACAGATAATGTGCTCTGAACAGAACAGCATCCAAATTATTGCAGTAATATTTGTCACCCTCAGCTGCGACCAGTCACCCTATTTACACAATTTGCCCCCAATGTCACACCACTTCCTCTCAGTGTCAGTCAAACTGAAACGCACAGACATCGTACAGACACGCAGGATCTCTGATGTCCAATGAGGATAAACATTCATAAATCCATGTAGCACTCCGAATTTTAGCTGTTGGTTCACGGTCATCAGCAGACATTTCTGCGGTATCAAAAGTAAGTCAGGTCATTTCTGTCTGTTTTGTAGTTGACGAGAGTGCGACTGTCCCATCCAGTGTATGGGAGACGGTCTTGAAAGCTTCCAGAGAAAATCTCAGGCAAACAAACAGCTGCTCTTTAACAGAGATGGGGCAGTTAACCAGATGTACATTTGCAAAACCAACCAGTTAGTCCTCACCCTTAATGAACTGCACAGTGTGAACAATGGCTGTTTTTCTTGCCCAAAAAAAAGGTGCAACAATGAATCTACAACACAAAAACTTCGATAAGTGATACAACGGTGAGATTTAGGTTTTACCCTAAGTAATTTCAAACTGTATTTTTTTTTTTTATTATTTTGAAAGGGGAAAGACTTTAAAGATGAGGACTGATGCAAATGTACGCCTGGGTAACCGCTCCACCTCCATTTAAGTGGAGTGCAGAGACACTTCCCTGAGCCTTTCTGTTTTCATGGCTAAAGTGCAAAAAGGAACTGCTGGTAGTCAAAGCAGCATGACTTTCCATGTTTCAGATTTGCCAAAATCCTCAATAACCTTTCATCACTTTTCACCAGACTTGTAGGGCAACGCGGGATAAGCTTGACTGATGTTGCACAGTTGTTATTTTTACCTCAAGATCTGACACTGAAGCCTGGCACTGACTTGTCAGGAGAAGGGAAACTGAGAAGCTGAAGTTAGGGACTGTCTCAAAAGTGCATGTAAAATTCATACAGAACTATTCCGATTTTAGCAATAGCTGTCTCACCTATTCTATGCACACTCTCTTTTGAAAAAAAAAAAGTGCCATGTGAGCTATTGTAGCCCATCAACAGCTTTCTCATTTTTATTACAGATGCTTCAGACCAGTTTTGCATTCACCTGGGCTTCCTCCCACAATGCCATCCATTAGAAATAAATCTTGCAGTATGGCCCAATGCATCCGACTTAAATTTTCCCACTATTACCTCATTCTATTTATTTCCATTAAGGCCCTTAACAGTATGACCATGTTTATTTAGACTCAGTTAGGCTTCTCTCAACTTTTGAAAGTGTGGTTCAAATGTAAATCATGTTTAGTATTTGATAAATTCAGGTACATGGTTGAAATTGTATGTTCTTTTGTATATTTTCTGAGTGACTATAGGTACAAATATGTAGTATAGTATAGTGTAGTATAAAAGGCAGATGATTTCTAACAAGTTCTGGCACAGGCCTGGCATGTTTCCAGCATAAATCCTGATGCAGATATGAATACATCTATACCATTAATATTAAACTAAACTCTTCTATATATAAATACAAATTTGATATGTAAAGAGAGTGACATGTTCTTATTTTAAATATTGTGTATGCTCTCTTCCTCTCACTCTCTTTCTTTCTGTCTCTCCCTGAAAAAGACGATTGGTATTCCTCCTTACCTCCTCACCAACAGCAAACATCACTCTCATCAAAGGCTCTCGTCTTTGATCAGGTCTTCAAAGAAGCGTGTCATCAAAGTCTATCAGGTTAGATATGAACTGGAAAGGAGAGAGGGGGAGAGATTGCTGCTAACGCTTCTGGGTTACGGCACAAATGCATGCAGTAACGGGTCACTAATTACTAATTACTACCGTGGCACACACACACCAACACTGGAGCTGTGGCGAGAAGAAGCAGCGGTTTCAGGTTAAGATGCAAACGAGATAGGTATCACAGAGCCCTTTAACTCCAGCAACATTACCATAGAGCAAGAGAATGAGAGTGAATTGGAGATTATAGCAGCAAAGGGCAGAGAGCTGTCCTCTCTGCTGAGCGACAGGGGAACATCTACTCTTTAATCCAACATAAACGTGGTCTTCTGTGGTGCGCATGACGTGCAACATGCAACATTACATATCACAACACACGACGCCAGATATTGAGCCGTTTGTCAAGCTTGAGGAAGAAAAAGGACGAAGTTTTAGCTAAAGAATAACAGAGGACAGGGAAGAGAAATTATCTCCATAGATAAATGCCTGTATCACTAAGTGACGCACTCTCCGACTTTGCTCACTTTAAAAGGAGACAAATTCTCATGTAATGTATCCATAGCAGCACATTGCATTACTCCTGTTCCCCAGTGCTGAAATATGAGTGCTATGTCACCTAAGGCTGCCAAGCTAACCGTTTGCTTAATATAGGAGGGAGCGACACAGCAAAAGAGAGAGAGAGGGAGCATAAAAACGCCTGATGGAAAGAGAGAGAAAGAGCGATAGAGGCTCCCGAGGAATAGTGCCATCTGCATGTGAATGAGTCTCACCCGGGGAGATCTCTTTTGGAGAAATTAATGATCTCAGGAAACCAGAACAGAGACTGTGTGCTCCGTGGAAAAAGGAGCGAGTCTCCCGTCAACCAGTTCTCTTTCTCCTTCGCTCTTTGTACTCAGCCTGATATTAAACGTCCATGGGCCTCCTCTGGTAATCCTATGCATATCCACTTGTTTAAATATCATTATTTCAGGGGAACCTGGAGGCATTTGGTGAAAGGGCCATAATCAGAGAACAAGAACGAGGGATTATATTAAAAAAGGGGAGTCAGAAAGAAAGAGCGAGGCTTGGTCTCAATGGCATTGACATCCAGCTGTGGGCTCTGTACCTGGGTGGTGAGATGTGAGAGTTAAAAGAGCAGGAACAGGCTCAGAAAGGATAATCAGCACTGCATTGTGGAGACCTCTAGTTCTTACTCTGTCCCTCATTATATCCTTTGTAGACATGTCAATGTACTACATAGCAAAGCTATATCAGAACAATACCTCACTGTAAGCACCTTGCTCAAATTAAGGCCTTGAACTTTTTGCATTTAGAAACCTTAGCTTTGAAATTGCCATTTTTATAGACATAAAAGGAAAAAAAATGTTAGACACAGGACTTCTGCCCAGTTAAAGGAGGATTTGTGAGTATTGCTATTGCTATATAACCAACATTAGTAAAAACAGTTGTTTACATACCAGTCTAGAGCGAATGTCGCAAGTGTAACATCAAACTTCATTCCTTCACTCAGCAAGAGCTGTTTCCAGCAGTGGAAGGCAACCCTTTTGCTTTGCTTCTATTTCTATCGCTTCTTTTCTTCTGTTGAGGTTAGCATGCTAACCAGCTAGCTAGCTCCTTTAAACAAAAATTACACTGGCAACTCTGTACTTTAACCCCTCCTATATAAACCCTCAATAAACAGTTTATAAACTTACATAACATAGTTGTAAATAGATAGGACTAATAGTTTTTATAGTGTCTCTTAATGCAACCACCAAAAACTATTAGCTTTTTCCCCATATGAAACATGTTTAAAGTTCACAAATATACAGTAAAATATAGCTCTAATCATAGCTAATGATGTAGCCTATACTTACACTTTAGTTGTCCTTATATTTGCTTACAACAGCATAAACACTTATTAGGCCCTTATAAGTTCTAAGTAAGAGTTTAAAATAAAAATGTACATGTTCATAACTTTGACATTCTATAAGATATGCAGTGTAAAGTGTTTTGAAGACATTTCTTAAACTAACTATACCTCGAGGCCATATGTGTTCTTTCAACAGCCCTGCTGTTTGGTTTCGTGTAAATCCCTTTACTACAACAGTAGTTTTGTGTGGAATTACCCCTAGTCTTGGCTAGCTGGCTGAGAGAGGCACAGCCTGCCCGACACTAGCTCTTACACTTTAGCGCTCACATTTGGCTGTTTACAAAGTCTAATAAGCGTGTCCCTGAGACAGGCCATACAGCTGCAGAGGACGAGATTGCATTTTAGCTCCATTGTGAGGCTTGTGGTCCCCTCATCAGATCTGACAGGCAGTATGACAAGTCCTATCTGCCAGCTAGCTGATAAGTGCAGCTCGAGCTGCGCTTAGGTCTGCCTCAATCCAATCATACGACAGTCCCAGTGAATGGTGTTCACTTGCTACAGCCGGGCAGGACTATCCTGGTTCAGTCGCTAATACTGTTAACACCCTAAGCCACCGGTGGAAAGCGAGCCATGCAGAATTACAGTGTATTGCCTTAGATGTGCTGCTTCGGCTTGAGTCGTGCTGAAGTTGATTTGTGTTAGTATCTGGTTCATCTAATAATGTCTGCACTGCAGTACACAGAGCACTGAGGGAGGCCTTTATCTTGTGTATCTTGTGTGTGTGTGTTATACAGACTTGTATTGGTTTGACGAGTGAAAAACTCACATATTAGCAAATTGAAGCATGCTAACTTCATTTGAAGAAAAGAAGTGATAGAAATAGAAGCAAAACAAGATGGTTGTTTTCCACCACTGGAAACAGCTCCTGGTGAGTAAAGGAATGTCTGATGCTGAACTTGTAACATTTCTTCTAGACTGGTAAGTGAACAGCTGTTAATGCTAATGTGCAATGGCGAAACTTACAAAAAGCTCCTTTAAGACACATCCTGACATCATGCACCTACCTTGACTGAACTGCGGTTGTTAAACTGCCTCTGATCCAATAGAAACTTCAAAGTGGCTGCAGTTTTCCTGCACTTGTAGGGAGTTAATCCAAGCCATCACTCTGACTCCTTCATGCTAGACAGCTCATCCAGTTATAGTTTGCATACAGATATTTTTACTTTAAGTTCAGTGCATATAGCAAACATGGATATGGATCAAATTAAGATGCTATGAACATCATTACATTTTGGTTAATTATTGTGTTTTTGACTGAAATAGTCTCCATGTACAGCATATATTTCTTGCACACCCTGTGCTCAGTTTGTGTATATCTCTATCTATGCAAGTATGGTGCAATTCTGGCCCAGTAATCCTCAGTCAGTCATGCTGACAATAAGGCTCCATGGAGAACCAAGCCAAGTCCAATTAACAAGGCCTGTTACCATCTTCTGTTGAAAGGAGCCACATACTGGGCTTTCATTTGGGACGATAACAGCAGAGATGTAATGTGCACTGACAAATGGTGTTTTCGACTTCCCCTCTGTTTTGGAGAGAAAGGGAGGTGACAGAAAAGAGAACTGGCAAATTATACTGTAGTTAGTGCTCCCATTCCCTCCTTTCCTCCAAGTCTACTCCCCACGCATTGTAGCTACATGTACCAGACTAATAGTGAGGAGGTTTTTGTAAATCGACAGTAATCATAAAATGTGTTATTTCAGCACACTTATATTTTCTTACACGACAGTTTAAAGGCTAGAACATTTTCCAAGAGCACAACTGACTGAACAAAAGTTAAATGAGTGGAAACAATGAAGAACAAACTGACAATGCCATTGAAGGTAAAAAGAAGACATTGTTGAGACAGAAGATCACTATTTGAGACAGTCACTGGTCATAAAGCAACAATAACTACATAGTGTGGACATATGCGGGTTATACTGCATTTAATATAGAGTTGACTATGTCAAACATACAGTATTTAGTTACACTAAACTGCCAATTTAAGGTCCATTTACCAGCAATGTGTTCATCAGCAGATGGTATAAGCTCAGTTGTCATGGAGCTGTTCTTGCATTGACAACTGAGTAAACAGCATGTGCTAATGAAAACTGTGTGATATGTCTGAAAGCTCCAGAAAAAGCTATTAAGTGGACTTTGCGTTGGGATTGTTATGTCAAATGACTTTTTCCAAGGCCAAGAATGAATTTTCCAGTTTTACATAGTGTTTAGTTTGACAAAAAACTCAAGGTTTACTTATTTGCTTTTTCCAGAGCTTTCAACTACATCCTCCACTTGTTCATCTGCAGATAGACCCCATCTGGCATATTTATTCATATAATAAGTTGTTAATAATTTACAAATTTGTTCATAGTTACTTAAGTGATGGCTATAATCTGAGCTATAATTTATTTGTATCAACAAATTATTTGTGCAATTATGAATACATGATGATTTATGATTAATTCATGATTAATGGTTTGGAGATGGCTTCATCAACAAGCCATTTATTTGCATTTTTTCCACAAATCTATATAAATGTTTTATGAATTACTATTCAATTATTAAATAACAGATTCTGAATTTCTGACAAATTTATTGTCTAATCTTTCATCAAAACAATTGTTCAGACATTCCTGTAGAAGAAACTGTTAAATTTTCTATCAAGATTGGTATTCTCTCCTCAAAAATGAAAAATTTAAAAGTAAGTAAAAAAAATAAAGCGTAAAGGTTACGCTGCAGCATATCTAAAAGAAGTCCTGTTTAATGAGACAACTATAAGATAAAATAGTATGCACTGAAAACTAGTGTGTATAGAAAGAGTCCAAGATGTGTGTTTTTTTTCTCTTTGTGAAAGCTTATGGTCAGTTGGAACATAGTAACAGTGAAGGCGGTGGGTTTGTGTTCTGTGTGGTTTGGCAGCCAATCATTCATATGCCTCCTCAGAGTTTAGCAGTTTAACACCAGGCCTGTTAAAATGCCCCAGCAGCTGTCAATCTGGCTGCTATCCTGGCCTTGTTAGAACCCAGATAGTGAGGGGGGGGGGGGATTGCAGCCCCTGATACATAACATACCCCCTGTATGCTGACAAGTAGACAGTGTGCAATGCATTGCGGTTAGAATAACACAACTCTAATGAGAAGCATGCTACATACCATGTGTCTCATTGTGAAGGTAGATTGACAAACAAGCAAAGCAGTCAATTGGTCAAAGGGTTAAGTGTGGATAAGTGAAGAAGGCCAACAAGAGATTACTTAGCATTCATGTCAGGGAGGCTGAAACACAGGAGACTTGGAGGGAAATACTCTCGGCTTTTGGTGGGAGCTAGCTGCAGGCTCTCTAATAAAGCGTGGAGCCTATGGAGCCCTTCCAGGTCAAAATACCATGTGGATCAATCAAAGACACACAACCATGTTCCCCTTGGCAGGTCCATAGGTGGTACAAACTAGGAAACACAGCCTAGAAGTCAGAATTGCAGAGCCAGGGACTTCCTACATATTCCCTTTAATCCTTGCCCTACTCAGGCTAACAGTAGTGTCTGTGCTTGAAGGGCAGAGTGGACACTCTACTCACAGGGGTCAAGCTGCCTGCTGTCTGCCCTCGGAGTGTCCACATGAAAAAGGTTTCCCACCATAATATCCTCTTCATAGCTGGGCCACATAAGCCTTCCTGCTGTTGTTGGAACTCAACCTCTGACAGGAGTTAAAGCATAAGTAGGGATGCAACTCTTTCTATTGAGAGTGACTATTCATCCCAACTTTATTTGTCATCATTTTTGCATAGTAATCTATCCTATATTCTTATACTTTACAGTGACCTTAACTCATTATATTACTGTTACTCAACAGTGGGTTTAGGGTATTTTTTCGTATACTATTGGAAGGATATTATAGGGACTAAATCAGCATTTCCTCTTGGATTCTGTTACACTTTGTTTTGCCAACTCAGTCTGCACATCCCGTTCAGAGGTAGGAGGGAGGATATTTATTTTCCATTTGGCTGTTACAGGTGGTAATGCACTAATCAACACTGTCAGCAGATTATTAATAATACACTGGATCAATGCAGTGGCATCATCCAGTGCAAACATAAAATATAACTTTTAGTATTTTTTTGCCAAATGTGTGTTTTGCTGTGAGTAATGCTGTTGCATAAGTGGTATAATTAGATCCACTGTGTAATTAGCATCTTTGGTGGGAAAGTTGAATGTTTTTGTTGCTCTTGAAAATCTATTTTTTTTCTTTTCTTTTTTTTTTTTTATTACAGCATTTTCAAGTTCATCGTAGAAATTAGCAGCGAGAGGGTTCATTTCCTGGACATGTGGGTGAGGTGAAATGACACTGCTGCTACTGCTGCTATACACACTATCAGGAGTGACCTTTCCCATTAATAATACTATTACTTGTGCTTGTACAGCACAGGTCAGCTACATGCTCCGGTGTCCCTGTGGCTTAACATTCTGCACACTGGTAAAGCTCCATGGCAATATGGAAGAATATCTGGCAGTTCTTCATTTGAACGGTATGCCATAATTTATTTAGTTTAATGACAATGCAAAGAAAATAGACTTGAAGCATATTATATTGCAAACAGGGGCTCAATGATAATTTGCTTCTGAATGTTAATTAACAACAGGTTCACAACTTTGAAACATTTCATTTAAGTGTACAAATCATATGTTTAAATAATGCAGAAACATTCACTAATTGATGATCCATTAAGCATTAACTAAACACAACACAACTTGATGATTTCTTAATGGTGAGTGACAGGAATTAATTATACTAATACCTGCTATAAGTCATGCATTAAATCACCATTTAATATTTTTTTCTTTTTACCCCCCATTTTGGTGTTTTGAGTCACGTTTGTAAAGTTGTCCCTCCTGCTGTTTTTGTGTTTTGTTCATGTAGTTCAAACACTATGAAAAGGGCGATCCTGTTGGATTTGTATGTAATTATAGGCAGAACCTCAACTGAAAAAAAAAAAATCATCACGAATTATGCACACCCACAACATCGCACATCAGATAATCAATCTCTTAGGTATAAGTAGTTACGGACAGCTGCATCTGTAGACACAACTTGTTCTCTTATCACAAACAGATCAAGAGGGCAGCCCTGTCAGTCATTAACAATCTCAGCACTCTATTATCTCTGCATACTGTTTGCCATCAGCATCTGCCTCATGCATTTAAAAACGTCATCTTCTTCAAGCTGTAAATCATATCTGATTACTTCTGAATGATGATCTGCTATTTTGCCATGAAAAGCTCTGTACATCTAAATACTCCATCTGAAGCTCTGGTTTAATAATCATGACCTCTTCAATCTTTCTGGGTTGTAAACGAGAAACCAGATGATATCGTTTGAGTAACTTTTCTGACACAGGTCCCTCAAGACTTTTGCGCAGGAAGGCAGAATGACATGTTGTATGCAAACTCTAGTTTACATACATGTTTACATAACCTTATTTTGTTGTATTTTCCATTCATTTTCAGGTCATTGTCATTTTTATCCATATTAACTATATGTGTTGTGCTTTGGTATATTATATAGGCCATTCATCTCTGTGTTGTATGGTACAAAGAGCAGCTGATTGTCTTTTTACAGTACAAACATTTAAATGTAGGACAAAGTGCATCTTATTGCATCTTAGTGCATTATATTAGCAACACAAACATGCTAACTAGCCATATATCTCCAGTTCTTATAATGAACATATGAAACAACCATCAGAACAAATCAACTATTTAAGGTCTGCTTTCAAAAAAAAAAAAAAAAAGACATGAAAAAGTTATGATTTGCTTGACTGGAATTTGAGTTAACTAATCCCTCATCATCAAATATAAATGGCCGTCTAGAGAAAGGGGCTTTCATTGTAACTCAAAGGTATAGAAAGGGCAAGCGAAAAGGCAATCTAAGGTTACTCTGTAAATAATGTCATCCCACATCACAGTTACAAGCAAGCGTTTATATTTTATCTTGGCTGTATTTCAACCTTGTTACCCAAGACCTGTAGAAAATCATGCTCTGCTTTCCCTCCTGGTGTGAATCACAAATATTCAAGGCATCATCTGACTGACGCTAAATTATTAAAATTAGGTGTAAAAAATGGAGAGCAAAAACATTGTTGTTGTAGAATAATAATTTCAAAGTCAAGGATGCATCTTGCTCTATAGGTGCCACATGTTGTAGTGGTGCGGTGTCTGGTAGTGAAATTACCTGGGAGTGGAAAGCTCGGTCCTCCACAGAGCGACTCAACATTGACACTGTTGTATTTGGTATTTGGACACAATTCCCATTTTCCTCTGCAACCCCTGAATACATTCTTTTCAGTCCTCCCTTCATGCAGTGATTAAGTAAAAGCAATCAGATCCTCCTCAGTGCTGAGACATGTCAGCCAGATCAATAAAAATGATAAACTCTTAATGAACGCCACTCTTCATCCCCTCTAATTCTGCCACTCCTGCCAGTGTAAAAGCCTCTGTGCACAATAATGCCATTTAATATTTATTTACTCCCTGCGAAAATCAATAAATAGATTTTAAATAGAGCTGGAAGACACCCGTTTGCCCTTTATCGCTCTTTTTAATGAAGGCTTTAGTCCCTTTGGAGATGGGAGGGGAATTTTTAAATGAAATTAAATGCACTTCAAGCATTTTGGGGTGGAAAGAGTGGATTGAAGTAGCGTGCTGTGCGTGTGCGTGTGAGTGTATGAGTGCGTGCGAGTGAACACGTGCGTGTAGCTTTAGCTGACACTGTTTGCGGCTACACAGAGGAGGAGAGAAAGTCTGAATCAGGGCTTTCAGTAATCAGTGTCACATTGTCAGGGAGGCTGCCTTTGACTAATGAGAGGTGCTGACAGCCTGGCTGCATACTCCCCTGGCTCTGCTGAGTGGGACGGATCTGTTTCAGGGCCTTTGTCAGGTTCATTCTCCCTCTGCTCCTCTCTCTCTCTCTACCTCTGTCTCACCCTGTTTCCTTCTTTTTCTCTCTCCGAGTGTCAGGGAGAGCAATGACCAGTGGTCAGCCCCAAGGACAGCTCCTGGCATTCCACATGGTGACAAATTGACCATGGGGGACAAGGTGCCTCAAAATTGCCTCAGAGATGAAGAGGTTTTGAATGTTCCATTCTCCCCCCCCTAGGACTGGAAACTGCAGATCTTGTCGGAATGGCAAAGACAGGAGAAAGAGGGGGAATGTCACAATATCAGAAAATAAGCCAAATAGGAAGGGAAAGGTAGGCAGGGCTGATATCAGAGCTGAGTGGTTCAGGGATTGATAGAAAAGTAAAAAGCCTAGTCACCCATTCAGCATGTTGTGCATCAAAGGCCAAAGGATGAATCTTTCCAGGACGATGTGTGTAGCTCAGCTAAAATGCAGTGCAAATGACCTCTATGAGGCGTGGATTAGCTGTGAAAATCACCCAGTGTGGGCGTAACTTAAGCATTTCCTAAACACAGATATTTTCTGTGAATGCCAGATTTTTGAAAAATGCAAAGTGAATCTGACCTTGGCGGTAAAATGTATCTGAGGGCAAATGAATGTCACCCCGTAAGAGGTATTTTCTTCCCGTCAGTCTTGGAGAGCTTGTGAGTTTCAAACCTGTGAGTGTACGATAACAGAGAGATTGAACAGTGTCCACGAAGAGATTCAATATTCGAGGGTCAAGTCAGATCAATACTGCAGGTATTAACTGATCATTCTTGTTTACAGTCAGGTGGAACCCATCTAGGTGTTCCTGAAGCACACGGGATCGATGGAAATAAAGTTAAGGGTGGCTTAAACACTCCAGGACTCCCCACCTGGAGATGTCACTTGTGGAGGTAATTTGTTGGGGTATCATGTACTCCACGTTTGAGGGTATGTTACAAGCTGGAAATGCCTGTCTCTATTGCAAAATGCAATAATCATCCACAGCACATTTGTCAAGTCTGCTCCCAGTGCTAATATGACACAAACACATTTGTTTGTGTGTCCCACTATACAAATCCCAACTTTAAAACAGCCTTGACACCAATCAACACCAATCAAAATGCCAAAGGCAAAGACAACAATACACACAAGTGCACTGTTGAGCGGTGTGTGTTCACATTATGGGAGCTTTTCCCACTTCAATCGTCTTAGCTGGCTGTCTTCAGTCAGGCCTACCTTTGAGCTAATCAGGCCGTCTCAGTTCCTTAGATGCCCCCCGTGGGACAGCACAGCCACCAGCACACTTAATTGGTTCATTTGTTCCGTCATGTTTTGCTGAGCAGAGACAGAACGAGCGGAAATGCTGCAGTGGAACCATTGTCTCCACACTCGTCTCCAAGGATAAGAGAAAGTGACACATGAATGCTCTCCTAGATAGATAAATAGAAGAATGGAAGTTAGATAAAGTGTCTAATGAAAGGATGAACGCAATTCATTTTCTAGCTGCAGAGTGAAGGTTCTGTTTGATTTAATGTACATCCATCGACCGAGATCAGTTTTACATAGAGCACTGAACAGTAGGAGAGACAGAATGGTCAGATTCAGTGGCTTTGTCTTTGTCTTTCATTGACTCTTTTCACCACACCTGATAATACAAACACACCCACAGGCACACATATACTGTGATTCCCAACCAGGGTTAACTATACCCAAGGGGGTTCTTCAGCAGTTGCCATGGGTTACAAAATAGAAATTACGACTTGATTATTTGAGAGGAGGTCATGAAAAATACTTAGCAGAAAACACTGAACACCGACAACTGGATAACATCAATACCTAAAAGTAATAAAAAACATTTCAAATAGTAAAATGAAGATTGAGATTGTTGGTTAAAAGAAATGGCTAAATGATTGAAATAGTTTATATACTTTCTCAATGTAGGTATTCGCACATCCAAATGTCTCAGTTGCATGTGTGTTGGAATGTGTCACTTCAGTCTTGCAAAGGAAAATATCCCACACACTGCTCTTGCTCAGTATCACAATTTATTGATCATCTTAATGTTTCGGTCTCTCTCGACCTTCGTCAGAGATATTTTTGAAAAATACATCTGAGGATGATCAATAAATTGTGATGCTGAGCAAGAGGAGTGCGCGAGATACTCTTCTTTGCAAGATTGAAATAGTTAGCTCAAAGAGACAATAGAAGAAATATTGTAAATGCTCAAACTGAACTCAACACTGACAGTTTTAACAATGACAATGTCGACTTTCATCAATAGTGTTGAATAAACTTCAGTTTCTGAGTACACTTCCTTTAAATTTCCTTGTCCATTATATAGACTTCAGTTGTGTCCTATGTTGTCCTCCTGTTTATTACACACAAGCAGAAGATGCTGAATTTATTTTTTTTTTCAACCAAGGTGGTGACATATATGAGCCGGTTACTGCAGTATAACACAGTCACATAGAGAGCTTAGCTGACACAGTGCCTCTGCATGTGCTCCCCAAGCTTATCACTTCCATCTGATGAATGGGGTAGATTGGATTGGGAGGCAGGCATTGGAAGAGAAAGGGGCAGACGGAAAGTAGAAAGAGGAGGGGGAGGGGGGAGGGGGGTGGGGGGAGGGGGGCGACCAGCCAAGGCACCGTGCAGCTTAATTCTCCCATGCCTGCTCCTAAGATTATCTGCCATGATTTTCCAACATAAAATAAAGATAGATAAATAAAACCCAGTACCATACTGAATGAATAACAATGAAAAACCATAAAGGTTTCTGGGCGTCTCCGAGTAATTTATTCACCATTTGCCGGGATACCTGGAGCGAGAACAATTCGGTGGAATTGAAGGATGAAAAAGAAACAGAACATTATGTTGTAGTTGATGGGTATAAAATTACATCTGCCATTAACTCTAAGGATAATACTACCACAGTAATCAAATGATGCCTCATCAATATTGATGATTATGTGGTAGAAGGAAAAACAATGGCACCTGATTAGTGATAGTGGGGCATGATACTGTGGAGCATATTGTAGCCTTTTGTTCGATACACAAACTGGGAGTTTTGCTTAAAATGACATCAGATCTCTTGGGGTTTGCGCTTTCCAAACTGCTGCGTTTCCTGGGAATGCCACCTGCTCGCATCTGCACATAAATCTGTACAGTACTTGAAGCCAGGCATGTGTAATGATGGTGATTGTGGGGCCACACAGATGTGATGTCGATGAGTCTAGCCTGTGAAATGAGTGCTGTTAAAAGGTTTATCCACAGCAATCCACAGGCCTCTTGTATAAAACATTTCAAATTTGCTTCCTGTTCAGTCCACAGCAATCAGACAGGAGGACCTTAACTGAGATTACCTCAGGATCAACCTGTCACCCTGCTCTATTCTCTATTCACCCTGCTTCTGTTTAATCTCTAATACTAATCAGGTTCATTTGGGGGAAACTGCAGCCTTCAACTCAAAACAAGACAAAAAGGTCAGAAAGCGGTAGGAGAAACCACGTCGCCTCCTTTTATCTTCTCACATGTCTTTTCTTGTCCTATCTGTACAAAACTGATCCCAAACCTGAATATTAGTACTGTCAGTGAGATGACACACTCTGCACTGCACTGGGCTGCAGAGCATGATGATAGCTAACACACTCACACAGTGACAGATGGATCAGTACTAACCAGCAGACACCATTAAACTGAACCTTGTGGTGCTGAGTGGAGTAGCTAGTGCAGAGAACAGGACACCTCCACCACTACTCATAGAGAAAAGCGCTGTCAGCCAGCTCTTTAATGACCACTTACAGCAGAGGGATGGGCAGAGTCCAGCTTGCACTCTCCCACCTCCAGCAGGAGTTATATGAAGATAGAGCCAGTCTTGGCTTGTTGCCCTGCCGTCACAGTCTCTGACTCGGCTTTGCAAGTCCCACGTCTGGGCAGAAGGATGGCGAGGGCTGGGCCTGATGTCTGGAGGCTGGACAGGGGCTGGAGCAGCACTGAGTTATACCCCAGAGAAGCTCTGGTTAATGGAGGCAGGTCGTCTGGACATCTGTTTTGGTGAGCAGAAGACACAGGGAAAGAGAGAGAGATTAGTAAGACACATGGAGGGTTCAAATGCTTTCCTGCGTATGAGCTAGTAAGTGGTTAGTATACAGTAGCTTGCGTACACATGCACATGCACACATGCACACATGCACACACTGATCTCTTGCTCGCACGTCTTTTTGCAAACCACTCTGGAATACAAACTACTTCATGCAAATTAGGGGCACTGAGTGCAGAGCCACACATTCTACAACGTCCCACCTCTAGCATCCAGCAACCAATCTGCGTCATGCTGACAGACCATATCTTTCTCTGTGCCCTCACTAAAACCAGGAGAATGTCACAGCGCTCACATTACTCTCGCAAAGATGAATGCTACAGCAGCAACATCCCACGGGCTGCAGCTCAATGACTTTGCTAACCTTTTACACCAAAACCAGGCCTGCAGCTAGTCGACACAATGCTTATCTTAGCAAATATTGGATAGCAGATAACTAGGGCCTTCATAACGTATTTGTACACGTGCGCACACGCACACACACACACACACACACACACACACACACACACACCCCAAGGACTGTTCAATCTGTGAGAAACATTCTAGATTTATGGACTGCAGCCACTGTACAAAGCGTTTTGTTTTACGTTTGCATGATGTGGCAAAAATAGTCCTGCTACAGGACATTTTTTATTTTGTAATGTACTAGAGTCTGGAGTATTTGGGTCTTAAGTTGTTTTTTTGTTTTTTTGTTGCTTGTTTGTGCATGTAAGCACTCACTTGTATTCGTTCACATGCAGAGGGATCAAAGGTGAAAGGATAGCCAAAAAGACAAATCTAAAAGGATTTCCACTGAAAGAAAGTAGGTGCTGTGACCCATAGTAACCTAGTTAGCGATGAGGGAGTGTTGTTGCTGTGACACTGACAGATTTGTTCTTTTGTGTCTTCCAGACCCACCCACACACACACACACACACACACACACACACACACACATGTATATGTATATATATATATATATATATATACATACAACATACAGTTTGACAGACAGCAAGAGACCCTGCAGTCTGGGAAAACGAGACAGGAGGGAGATGAAATGGCTAAATCCCACTGGACTGTAGCGTTCAATTGATCTATGACAGCAGAATCAAAACAAAAGCACATATATATTTCTGTCTATAGGGTTGACTGCCATTCAGATTGGATGTATGGGCAGCACATACCGTATGTGAAAAGTAGACTGAGAAGTTTTTTCTCTACTGTAGAAAAGAAGCACATGAAGACGTGTAAGTGTCCAAGTCACTATATCGGATACAATGGAATCAGAATACAGAGAATATATGGGATTATGTAATGCTGGCATGACATGAAAGATGATAGATTGATATAAAGTGATGTATTTGACCTTTGAAAGTGTCCTTCAAGTCCCTCACCTTTCTGTGAGTTTACAGTTCTAAATTCATAATTCATGTGAAAATAAGTAGCCATGGAATTATAGGCCTATCACATTTAGGAGTTTAAGCCCACGCTGCTGCCTTATTTGTTTCCCCCACTGTGACAAAGACAGCAGAGGAGAAAAAGACCCCCATTTGCTTATGATAAAGATGCTGAATGCAAAGAAAAAGCGATTAAATTTACTTTTATTATGCTTTATGTCCTGCTCTTTAAGGGCGCACACCAGGTGTTGTCACTGGTATTAGCCAGCACAGCAAGGACAGGGGACAGGGCTGATCCATCCCCTGCCTCGAGACCCTATCTCTGGACAAAGCCACACAGACTTGGCCATTCACCGGAGGCCACGGGGTGCACAGCCTACAGTGCCAGATGCCTTTTGAAAGCCAAAGCTATCCTTTGAAGGCAAATTCCTTCACAAAGCCATGTTCCCCTGAGAAAGATAATGCTCTGCAGCTCTTTACCCATGGTGTCACTGACTAAATCTCACATCTAATGACAAACAACAGGGGATAAGAATGAGTTAGAGGCAGGGAAACTGACTTGTAATGGTACAGGTGAGGAAACGCAGGTCATGATGGTTTCCGAAACTGCTGCGCTGAAGTCATTAACAAGCCAGAGCATTTTGATATAAACACAGATGCCTTTCATTCTTCCACGATGCTGCTGACATGCTGTAGGATATCACGCTTTTCCCTTTCTGCAGACGGGTAAAAAAAATAAAAATCTAACTGCCTCTATTGAACTTGGAGTATGAATTTCACTACACATCCATATAAAGTTCACTCAGGGTATACACAAATGAGACTGTCTCTGGCAAAGGTGATTGGCTGGAGATTGCAGTGGCAAGGGTTCCCACTGAGGGACGAATGTACAATGGGGCCTTGAGGGGCCTGTTGGAGAAGGGCGTTTAGCCTCCAAGTGGCCCCCTGTGGTAACTCTATCTCAGGGGTGGCAGGGGGCCCTCAGCTGGGGCTAAGTGGAGGTGTGTAAGTCAGTATTCCTCCCCTCGGGCTGTACCACCTCCCCGAGCTGGGAAATAGAATTGGTGACTGATGGTTTTGGTTCTTTTCCCACTTCCTCTCTTTGCTGGGTGGGAGTACTTTGTGTCGCATGTTTGAGATAACCTTGAAGAGCAATGCGACAGATAAAAGTGGCACCTAGATGGGAATTTTACCTCAGTGGGGAGGCCTTTGTAATTGTTATACAGTACAAGCCTACATGTAAAGTGCAAGCTGTTCAAACACCAAGTAGTTCACAACTTCCATTTGCACTTTTACTATCATTTTTGTTGTTAGCTTACTCTAGTTTGAAAGGAAGTACACAGAGTAACAACATAGCCACATTTCCAAGATGCACTGCACAGAGACACAGTGAGAGTGGCTAATTTCAACCTCATTTCTTTAGCTCAGGGGTCCCCAAACTACGGCCCGCGGGCCACATCCGGCCCGCCAAAGCAATTGGAGTGGCCCACTTAACGATCCCAGACAATCCCTCTAAACATCAACCAATTTTTATTAAATTGCATTTTCCTATCATAACATCATAACATATCCGTACTTAAAGGTTGGCATTCTAATTAAAATTGACCATAGTTATGAGCTATTTATAGTTAATAGTGGCTCATCTTCACCTCCTCACACAATGGTATATTCTGACGTGACTTTGATCGTGAACGAGCCAGCGTCAAGCTGCAAAGTTCTGAGGTGGGAATCTGTCATGAAGGTGGTTGTGTCCTGCATAAACTTCATCAGAGCAAACGGACTTAAACACAGGCAGTTCCAAGCCTTTCTCTCCGAGCTAGAATCAGCCCACGGAGACGTGCTTTACCACACTGAAGTCCGCTGGTTAAGCCGGGGCAGAGTTTTGAAGCGTTTTTACGACCTACTACCCGAAATCAACGCCTTTCTCCTGACAAAGGGAAAAACTGTCCCAGAGCTGATCGACACAGAATGGAAATGGGACCTCGCCTTTATTAACAGATGTGTCAGAAATTTTAAACGGCCTCAACTTGCAGCTCCAAGGCAAGGGAAAACTAATCTGACATGTATTCCCACATCAAAGTATTTGAGCTTAAACTAGCGCTGCTTATTGGACAGGTGCAAAAACAAGACTTCACCCATCTCCCTGCTACTCGAAGCCTCTCAGCTGAGAAACCGGCGGTCCCGTTCCCAACCGAGAAGTGCAAGGACGCACTGGAAACACTGAGGGCGGAGTTCGGTGTGCGGTTCCGTGAGCTTCATGTCCACGTTAAAGAAATCCGCACATTCCAGAACCCTTTTGCTGCCGACATTAACGACACCCTGCCTTCTCTTCAATTTGAGCTGGCTGAGTTGCAGACCTGTGATGTGCTGAAAGACGTATTCAGCCCCAACAGTCTGATCAAGTACTATGCTGCCCTCCCAAATGAGACCTACCCCAACATAAGAAAGCACGCAACAAAGATGTCCACAGTTTTTGGGAGCACATATATCTGTGAGCAAACTTTTTCACACATGAAGCTGATAAAAAATCCGACGAGATCAAGTCTCACAGATCAACACCTGCATCAGTCTCTGAGACTGGCTGTAACTGGAATGGAACCTGACATCGATCTCCTCACCAGTCAGAAGCAAGCCCACAGCTCACACTGATATGGTAAGCCTACTGATTTCAATAGCAATAGATATTAAAAAATGTCATTATAGTAATGCTCTTTTTATAGGCAACATGTTCTACCTGATTCTGACCACTATTCTGTATTAATATTATTTCACTACCTGTAAAGACAGAACACTTACCGTTTGTTAACTCAACTGTACCTGTTACAAAATCACATCACCTCATTCTTACTTGAACATTACCATCAGTTTGTGTTGTTATTTTCTATAAAATAAATGGAGTATCTGTGGTACTTCAAATAAACACATGTGAAGACTTTTTATTACTTTTTTTTGCAAATCAACAGGTGGTGCCAAAGCCAAACGAAGGGCAGCTACAACAAATTATCATTGTAATCTCCACAATAATACTGGTTGTCACCCTGGCCCATATCATTTCCTGTTATAGACTAACCTCGGCCCCCCATCTCAGAAAGGAAAGTTGATGTGGCCCCCACTGAAAAAAGTTTGGGGACCGCTGGTGTGGCACCTCAGCATATGAGAGATGACCCATGGCGGCCCTTCGGAAGGGAGCGACTCAGAAGGCTGGGGCTGACATATGTTACTCAGCGTGACGAGCCGAGTCCGTAGACACCCAATTTGTGGACTTTTGACAAAATTTTTCGTCGCAGCAAGCGGGCCTCGGAGACGTTTAACGAGGCATCCCTTCCGAAGGGAGCGACTTAGAAGCCTGGGGCTGACATATGTTACTCAGTGTGACGAGCCGAGTCCGTAGACACCAAATTTGTGGACTTTCGAGAAAAATTTTTGGAAATTATTAAAACACAGAATTTAACTGTGTCCCCCGGCAGCATATGAGAGACCGCCCATGGCGGCCCTTCGGAAGGGAGCGACTCAGAAGGCTGGGGCTGACATATGTTACTCAGCGTGACGAGCCGAGTCCGTAGACACCAAACTTGTGGACTTTGGACAAACTTTTCCGTTGTGACATTCACACTAGTCTTAATGGTGTGGCACCTCAGCATATGAGAGATGACCCTTCGGAAGGGAGCGACTCAGAAGGCTGGGGCTGACATATGTTACTCAGCGTGACGAGCCGAGTCCGTAGACACCAAACTTGTGGACTTTGGACAAACTTTTCCGTTGTGACATTCACACTAGTCTTAATGGTGTGGCACCTCAGCATATGAGAGATGACCCTTCGGAAGGGAGCGACTCAGAAGGCTGGGGCTGACATATGTTACTCAGCGTGACGAGCCGAGTCCGTAGACACCAAATTTGTGGACTTTCGAGAAAATTTTTGGGAAATTATTAAAACACAGAATTTAACCGTGTCCCCCGGCAGCATATGAGAGACCGCCCATGGTGGCCCTTCAGAAGGGAGCGACTCAGAAGGCTGGGGCTGACATATGTTACTCAGCGTGACGAGCCCAGTCCGTAGACACCAAACTTGTGGACTTTGGACAAACTTTTCCGTTGTGACATTCACACTAGTCTTAATGGTGTGGCACCTCAGCATATGAGAGATGACCCATGGCGGCCGCCGGCGCCCCGCCCCCCCCCGGCACAGGCATTGCGCCCAGCAAGCAGAGCTAGCCGCCCGGCGCCCCGCCGGCGCCCTGCCTAGGAGACGTTTAATGAGGCATCCCTTCCGAAGGGAGCGACTTAGAAGCCTGGGGCTGACATATGTTCCTCAGCGTGACGAGCTGAGTCCGTAGACACCAAACTTGTGGACTTTGGACAAACTTTTCCGTTGTGACATTCACACTAGTCTTAATGGTGTGGCACCTCAGCATATGAGAGATGACCCTTCGGAAGGGAGCGACTCAGAAGGCTGGGGCTGACATATGTTACTCAGCGTGACGAGCCGAGTCCGTAGACACCCAATTTGTGGACTTTTGACAAAATTTTTCGTCGCAGCAAGCGGGCCTCGGAGACGTTTAACGAGGCATCCCTTCCGAAGGGAGCGACTTAGAAGCCTGGGGCTGACATATGTTACTCAGCGTGACGAGCCGAGTCCGTAGACACCAAATTTGTGGACTTTCGAGAAAATTTTTGGGAAATTATTAAAACACAGAATTTAACCGTGTCCCCCGGCAGCATATGAGAGACCGCCCATGGCGGCCCTTCGGAAGGGAGCGACTAAGAAGGCTGGGGCTAACATATGTTACTCAGCGTGACGAGCCGAGTCCGTAGACACCAAATTTGTGGACTTTCGAGAAAATTTTTTGGAAATTATTAAAACACAGAATTT
>NW_019174416.1:3614955-3615156 GCF_002260705.1 Seriola dumerili | reverse complement strand
CCCCCCCCCCCCCGGCACAGGCATTGCGCCCATCAGTTTGTGCTGATATTTTCTATAAAATGAATGGAGTATCTGTGGTACTTCAACAAATTATCATTGTAATCTCCACAATAATACTGGCTGTCACCCTGGCCCATATCATTTCCTGTTATAGACTAACATCGGTCCCCCATCCCAGAAAGGAAAGATGATGTGGCCCCC
>NW_019174416.1:3557675-3614930 GCF_002260705.1 Seriola dumerili | reverse complement strand
GGCTGACATATGTACTCAGAATCCACACGTGACGCAAGCCGAGTCCGTAGACACCAAACTTGTAGGACTTTGCGACAAACTTTTCCGTTGCTGGACATCACAATAGTCTTTAATGGTGTGGCAACCTCAGCATATGAAGAGGGAGCCTCAGGCGGCTGCCGGCGCCCCCCCTCCCGCCAGCATTGCGCAACAAGCAGAGCTAGGCAGCCCGGACTCCCCGCCGTCCGCCCTGCCTAGGAGACGTTAACGCAGGCATCCCTTACCGAAGGGAGCGACCTTAGAAGCCTGGGGACTGACATATGTACTCCAGTGCTGACGAGCCGCAGTCCGTAGACACCAAATTTGCTGACTTTCGCAGAAAAATGGTTTGGAAATGTTATAAACAGCAAATTTAACTCATGTCCCCCGGCAGCATATGAGAGACCGCCCATGTGCGGCCCGTACGAAAGGGACGACTCAAAGGCTGGGCTGACATATGCTTACTCAGCGTTGACGACCGAGTCCGTAACACCAAACTTGTGGACTTTGCGAACAAACTTTGCCTTTGTGAACATTCACCAATAGTCGTAATGGGTTGTGCACTCAGAAAACATATGAGAGATGACCAGGCGGCCCGCCGGAAGGAGGCGACTCAGAAGCTAGAGCTGACATAGTTACTCAGCGCTGACGAGCCGAGTCCGTAGACCACCAACTTATGACTTTGCACAAACTTTTCCGTTGTGACATTCACATTAGTCTTAAGGTGTGGCACCTCACATAGAGAGAGGACCATGGTGGCGCCGGCCCCCCCCACCCGTAAAGCATTGCCCCCCAGCGAAAGCAGAGCCTAGCCGCCCGGCAGCCCCGTGCGCGCCCCCCCCTCCCGGCACAGGCATTGTACGCCCAGCAAGCAGAGCTAGCAGCCCGGCGCCCCGCCGGCCGCCCGCCCTAGGAGACGTTTTAACGAGCATCCCTTCCGAAGGGAGGCATCTTAGAAGCCTGGGGCTGACATATGTTCTCAGCGTGACGAGACTGAGTCCGTAGACACCAAACTGTGGACTTTGGACAAGAAAACTTTTTCCGCTTGTACATTCACACTAGTCTTAATGCTGTGCACGCTCAGCATATGAGAGATTGGACCAGGGTTGCCCGCCGGCGCCCCCCCGACCCGCGTACAGGCAGTTGCGCCCAGCAAGCAAGCTAGCCGCCCGGCAGCCCGCCGCGCCCCCCCTCCCGCACAGGCATATGCGCCAGCAAGCAGAGCTAGCAAGCCCGCGCCCCGCCAGCGCCCCGCCTAGGAACGGATTTAACGAGGGCATCCCTTCCGAAGGTACCCCGACTTAGAAAAGCCTGGGTGCTGACATATGTTACTCAGTGTGACGAGCCGCAGTCCGTAGACACCAAATGTGGACTTTCGAGGAAAAATTTTTGGAAATTATTAAAACACAGAATTTAACTGTGTCCCCCGGCAGCGATATAAGACCGCCAGTTGGCGGGCCCTTCGCGAAGAGCGACTCGAAGGCTGGGGCTGACATATGTTACCTCAGCGTGACGATCCGAGTCGAAGACACAAATTTGTGGACTTTGCGCAAACTTTTCCGTGTGAACATCACAATAGTCTTAATGGACTGTGGCACCCAGCATATGAGAGCATGACCTATGGCGGCCCGCCGGAAGGGAGCGACTCAGGAAGGCTAGGGCTGACATTATGTTACTCAGCGTGACGAGCCGAGTCCGTAGACACCAAAACTTGTGACTTTGGAAAACTTTTCCGTTGTGACATTCACACTAGTCTTAATGGTGTGGCACCTCAGCATATGAGAATGACCCATGGCGCCGCCGGCGCCCCCCCCCCCCTCCCGGCACAGGCAATTGCGCCCAGCAAGCAGAGGCAGCAGCCCGGCGCCCCGCCGGCCGCCCCCGTAGGAGACGTTTAACGAGGCATCCCTTCCGAAAGGGAGCGACTTAGAAGCCTGGGGCACATATGTACTCAGTGTGACGAGCCGAGTCCGTAGACACCAAAATTGTGTCGACTTCGAGAAAAATTTGAACATTTATTAAAACACAGAATTTAACTGTGTCCCCCGCAGCAATATGAGAGACCGCCCCATGGCGGATCCCTTCCGGAAGGGAGCGACTTCAGAATGGCTGGGCTACATATGTTACTCAGCGTGACGAAAGCTGAGTCCGAAGACCACCAAAATTGCTGGACTTTGGACAAAACTTTTTCCGTTGTGACATTCACAATAGTTTTTCTTTAAATTTTGGTTTGTGGGCGGCAAAAAACCCTTTTTCCAAGGGCAATTTAAAAAAGAGAGCATGACCTATGGCGGCCCGCCGGAAGGGAGCACTCAGAAGCGCTAGGGCTGACAATGCTTACTCAAGCGGACGAGCCGAGTCCGTAGACACCAAAACTTGTGACTTTGGACAAACTTTTCCGTTGACATTCACCACTAGTTCTTAATGGGGATTTGTGGCAAACCTCACATATGAGAGATACCCATGGCGCCGCCGGCCCCCCCCCCCCCTCCCGGCACAGCATTCCGCCCAGCAAGGCAGAGCTAGCAGCCCCGGCGCCCCGCCAGGCGCCCCGCTAGGAGACGTTAACGAGGCATTCCTTCCAAGGAGCGACTTAGAAAAAGGCTGGGGGCTGACAGATGTTACTCAGTGTGAACGGATGCCGAGTCCGTAGACACCAAACTTTGGACCTCCGGGTGAGAAAATTTTTATGGAAATTGATTAAAACACAGAATTTAAACCGTGTCCCCCGCAGCATAGAAGAGACCGCCCATGGCGGCCCTTCGGAAGGGAGCGACTTCAGAAGATTTTGCTGGGGCTAACACTATGTTACTCAGCGTGACGAGCCGAGTCCGTAGACACCAAATTTGTGGACTTTCGAGAAAATTTTTGGAAATTATTAAAACACAGAATATTAACCGTGTCCTCCGGCACAGCATATGATGAGGACCGCCATGGCGGCCCTTCGTAAGGGCGCACTCAGAAGGCTTGGGGCTGACATATGTTACTCAGCGTGACGAGCCGAGTCCGTAGACACCAATTTGTGACTTTCGAGAAAATTTTTGGAAATTATTAAAAACACAGGAATTTAACCGTGTCTCCGGCAGCACTATAAGAGACCCCCATGGCGGCCCTTCGAATGGCGCGACTCGAGAAAGGTGGGCTGACATATGTTACTCAGCGTGACCGAGCCGAGTCCGTAGACACCAAACTTGTGACTTTGGACAAAGCTTTTCCGTTGTGACATTCACAATAGTCTTAATGTGTGGCACCTCAGCGTTATGAGAGATGAACCCCATGGCTGGCTCACGCCCGCCCCCCCCCCCCCCCCCGGCACCATCATTGCCGCCCAGCAAGCAGTAGCTAGTCCTGCCCGGCAGCCCGCCGGCGCCCCCCTCCCGCGCACAGGCATTCATTGCCCAGCAAGCAGAGCTACAGCCCCGGCCGCCCCGCCGGCGCCCCGCCGGCGCCCCGCCTCGAGACGTTTAACGAGCATCCCTTCCGAAAAGGGGGGAGCGACTTAGAAGCCTGGGGCTTGACATATGTTACTCACTTGACGAGCCGAGTCCGTAGACACCAAACTGTGCGACGTGTTGACAAAACTTTTCCATTGTGACATTTTCACACCAGTCTTAATGTGCTGGCACCTCAGCATATGAAGAGACCCCATGCGGCCATTTTCGAAGGAGCGACTTCCAGAAGCGGGGCGACATATGTTACTTAGCGTACGCAGCCGAGTCCGTAGACACCCACTTTGTGACCTTCGACAAAATTTTTCGTCACAAAGCAAGCGGGCCTCGAGACGTTTAACAGCGCATCCTTCAGAAGGAGCGCAACCTGGAAGCCGGGCTGACATATGTTAACTCACCCGTACGAGTCCGAGTCCTAACACCAAGATTTGTGGACTTCGACGAAAATTTTTTGGAATTATTAAAAACACAGAATTTAAAACCGGTGCCCTCCGGCAGCATATGAGAGACCGCCCATGGCGCCCTCGGCGAAGGGCGCGACTTCAGAAGGCTGGGGCTGACATAGTTACTCAGCGTGACGAGCCGAGTCCGTAGACACCAAACTGGGACTTTGGGACAAACCTTTTCGCGTTGTGACATCCACAATAGTCTTAATGTGTGCCCACCTCAAGCATATGAGAGCATGACGCCATAGGCGGACCCGCCGGCGCCCCACCCCCACCCCGGATAGCAGGCCACAGCATTGCGGCCAGCAAGCCAGAGTAACCGCCCGGCAGCCCGCCGGCGGCCCCCCCCCCTCCCGGCACAGCATTGCGCCCAGAAGCAAGCTAGCAGCCCGGCCGCCCCGCCGCGCGGCCCCGCCGGCGCCCCCCTCGAGACCGTTAACGAGACATCCCTCCGAAGAAACGAATAAAGCCCTCGGGCTGACATATGTTACTCCCAGCGTGACAAGCCGAGTCCGTAGACACCAAACTTTGGACTTTGACAAACTTTTCCATTGTGACATTCCACACTAGTCTTAATGGTTGTGCGCACCGCTCAGCATATGAGAGATACCCATGGTCGCCGCCGGCGCCCCCCCACCCGCGCGTACAGCATTGCGCCCAGCAAGAGAGCTAGCCGCCGCAGCCGCCGGCCGCCCCCCCCTCCCGGAACACCAGGCATTGCGCCCAGCAAGCAGAGCTAGCAGCCCGGCGCCCCGCCGGGCCCCGCCTAGGCAGACGTTTAACAGGCATCCCTTCCGAAGGGCACGACTTAGAAGCCTGCCTGGGGCTGACATAGTTTACTCCAGTACGTGACGAGCCGAGTCCGTAACACCAAACTTTGTGGACTTTCGAGAAAAATTTTTGGAAATAAATTAAAACCACAGAATTTAACTGTGTCCCCCGGCAGCTAATGAGAGACCGCCATGGCGGCCCTTCGGAAGGGAGCGACTCAGAAGGCTGGGGCTTGGACCAAAAATATGTTACTCACCGTGACTGAGCCGATCCGAAGACACCACAATTGTGGACTTTGCGACAAAACCTTTTCCGAATAGTTGACATTCACAATAAGTAATGTGTGGCACCTCAGCAATTGAGCAGATGACCCAATGGCGGGCCCGCCGGAAGGCGAGCGATCAGAAGGCTAGGGCTACATATTGTACTCAGCGTGACAGCCGAGGCCGTAACACCCCAAAACTTGTTGACTTTGGACAAACTTTCCGTTGTGACATTCAACACTAGTCTTAATGGTGTGGCCACCTCGAGCATATAAGAGATACCCATGTGGCCCGCCGGCGCCCCCCCCCCAGCACAAGACATTTGCGTCCCAGCAAGCAGAAGCTAAAGCCGCCCGGCGCCCGCAGGTGCCCCCCCCCCCCGGCACAGCATTGCGACCAGCAAGCAGAAGCTAGCCGCCCGGCGCCCGCCGGTGCCCAAGCCTCGGAGACGTTAACGAGGCATCCCCTTCGAAGGGAGCAACTTAGAAGCCTGGCGACATATGTTTACTCAGAAACGTGACGAGCTGAGTCGTAGACACCAAACTTTGCTGGACTTTGGACAAACTTTTCCATGGTGATAGTCACACCAGTGAGATTGGAGTTGCACCTCAGCATATTAAGAGATGACCCATGCGCCTTTCGGAAAGGAGCGACTCAGAAGGCTTGGGGCTGACATATGTGACTCAGCGTACGGCCGAGTCGCGTAGAACACCCAATTTGTGGACTTTGATTTAAAATTTTTCGTCGCAGCAAGCGGGCCTCGGAGAGTTTAACGCAGGCATCCCTTCAGAAGGTGAGCGACCGGGGAAGCGCTGGGGCTCGACAAAATATGTTACTCAGCGTGACGAGCCGATCCGTAGGACACCAAATTTGTGACTCCGAGAAAATTTTTTGGAAATGATAAAACACAAATATTAACCGTGTCCCCCCTGGCAGCATATATCAAGAGAGCCGCCATGGCGGCCCTCGGAATGGCAGCGAAAACTCAGAAGGCTGGCTGACATAGTTTTACTCAGCGTGATGAGCGACTCCGTAGACACCAAAATTTGTGACTTTTCCAGAAAATTCTTTTTGAATAATGTTAAAACACAGAATTTAAACCGTGTCCCTCCGGCCAGCATATAATGAGAACTGCCCCAATGGCGGCCCTTCGGAACGGAGCGACTCAGGGAAGGCTGGGGCTGACATATGTTAACTCAGCTTGACAGCCGAGTCCGTAGACACCAAAACTTGTGGACTTTGCGACAATACTTTTCCGTGCTGACATTCACACTAGTCTTAATTAGTGTGCACCTCAGCATATGAAGATGACCCATTGCTGGCCCGGCACGGCGCCCCCCCCTCCCCGGCACAGGCATTGCGCCCAAGCAAGCAGAGCTAGCCGCTCCGCTGCCCGCCGCGCCCCCCCCTCCAAACGCACAGGCATTTCGCCCAGCAAGCAGAAGCTAGCAGCCCGGCGCCCCGCCGGCGCCCCCGCCTAGGAGACGTTTAACGAAGAGAAGCATCCCTTCCGAGGAGCGACTTAGAAGCCTGGGCTACATATGTTCCTCAGTGAATGACGAGCGAGTCCGTAGACACCAAATTTGTGGACTCGAGAAAAGTTTTTTGGATTATTAAAAACACAGAATTTAACTTGCTCCCCCGCAGCATAATGAGAGACCGCCCCATGCGGCCCTTCGAAGGGAGCGACTCAGAAAGCTGGGCTGACATATGGTTACTCAGCGTGACGAGCCGATCCGTAAGACACCAAACTTGTGACCTTTGGACAAAACTTTCCGATTTGACATTCACAATAGTCTTAATGGTGTGGCCACCTCAGCCATATGGAGATGACCATGGCGGCCCGCCGGAAGAGCGACTCAGAAGGCTGGGGCTGACATATTGTTATCTCAGCGTGACGAGCGAGTCCTAGACACCAAACTTGTGGACTATTGGGACAAACTTTTCCGTTGCTGACATTCCACACTAGTCTAATGGTGTGAAGCCACCTCAAGCAATATGAAGAGTATGATACCCATGCGCCCGCCGGTTCGCCCCCCCCATCCCGGCACAGGCATTGCGCCCAGCAACGCAGAGGCTAGCCGCCCGGCGGCCCGCAGCCCCCCCCCCTCCCGGCACAGGCATTGCCGCCCAGCAAGCAGAGCTAGCAGCCCCGCGGCCCGCCGGCGCACCCGGCCTAGAGACGTTTAACGAGCATACCCTTCCGAAGGGATGCCGACTTAGAAGCCTGAGGGCTGACATAGTACTCAGTGTGACGAGCCGAGTTCCGTAGCACACCAAATTGTGGACTTTCAGAAAAGTTTTGGAAATTATTAAAACACAGAATTTAACATGTGTCCCCCGGCAGCATATGAAGACCGCCCATGGCGCCCTTCGGAAGGAGCGACTCAGAAGGCTGGGGCTGACATATGTTTACTCAGCGTTGACGAGCCGAGTCCGTAGACACCAAGATGTGGGACTTTGGACAAACTTTTCCGTTGTGACATTCACACTAGTCTTAATGTGTGGCACCTCAGCAATATGAGAGAGACCCATGGCGGCCCGCCGGCGCCCCCCCCCCGCACAGCATTTCGCCACAAGCAGAGCTAGCCGCCCGGCGGCCCGCAGGTGCCCCCCCCCCCCGGCACAGGCATTGCGCCCATCAGTTTGTGCTGATATTTTCTATAAAATGAATGGAGTATCTGTGGTACTTCAACAAATTATCATTGTAATCTCCACAATAATACTGGCTGTCACCCTGGCCCATATCATTTCCTGTTATAGACTAACATCGGTCCCCCATCCCAGAAAGGAAAGTTGATGTGGCCCCCACTGAAAAAAGTTTGGGGACCGCTGCTTTAGCTGTTTGTCTCACAGTCGCTGTCCAGAGTGCTGAACCTGAAGCTATCCGTGGTACTCATCCACCACAAGACTCCAGCTCGACAGTGGGGACTGAAGGCCAACATTTTTGCCTTGACTGATCAGCTTAATTTGTGTTACCAAAAATCTCTCTCTCTATATATCTTGTTGTTACAGTTCAGTGGGTCTTGCAGTCACAAACACCAAACAACAACAGTTATAGTCAGTTTGCTTGCAGATTTATCTTCCTTTTTCCTTGTGTCTGTGGCTAGCTCCAGCTTTCTGATAGAAGCTTTTCCTTCCTTCCTTTTTTTTTTTCTTCTTCTAAGTGAATATACAATTATGAGGCTGGGCAGTGCTCTTGTTTTCTGCAGCTGGTTCCTACCCAGCCACAGAACAGGTCAGCCAAAGTACAACATACCGTGCTTGACAACAGCAAATGACAGAAAAATGAAAAGGAAATTAAGCAGCAACAGGAGACCAAACTTGAATCAAATAACACAATTAACTGTTTATCTTGCTAAGGGTCACAGTGTACCCCAGCACATGTTTGGCAAGAAGGCATGAAGTATCCTGGAAGGTCGACCAAAGGGCTACCACATAAATGCACAACCATTTAGACTTGCATTCACACCTAGATGCAATTCATCATAGAGTTTCCAATTATATAAGTATATCTTGACCTGTTGGAGGAAAATTTAATTAAAATTTTCTCTGACGTCAATCAGTCTGGCTATTTCACAGGTCAAAATTGTCTCAAAAAGTCAAAATTCTTAGTGTGACCACAACATGAGGGGGCAGGTCATTGGAAATGGAAGCATTTAATGATTCACCCTACCGTTAAACTAGTTACCAAAGAATCAGCAGGTAACAATTGGTTTGGTGAGCAGTTTCCCAGAAGGCTCTTGTAGCATGTTCATGCACATTTTCACCAGGCACAGACATCCGGATGAGGGGGCCAAGCCTCCACATCCCCATGAGGGCTTCACCTGTGATCATAACTGTTGTATCTCTCAACCTATGCAGCAGTGCACTTGCCTCACAATAAACAGGGTTTGACACTGTTGCTAAACTAATGTTTCATCAGGCACTTGATCCCACCGTGAGAGTGAGAGTATCTCTAATGCACTCTGACATGGCTATATAAGAACATCACGCTTCATCTCCTGCTTACAATAATGTATGTGAACTCATGAACATTACAGATTCACAAGTTATTTGCATCACCACAGTGAGTATGGATGGCGTGACGATCCCCATTAAATGTATACCACGTTCAGTTTGTGTATGGAAAAAGGTTGTTCAGCTGAAAAAATAATATTTGAGTGTGTTTTGTAAATCCAGATAATAACACACTATTGTGATGCAGGCTGTAGATATGAATGATGCATTTCTTTGCAATGTTTTACGCATATCTTAAAAGATCAGCTTCATTTGTGAAAATATGATGCAGCATGTATAAGACCTGCACCCAGAATCAATCTGTACATCTCTGCTATTTTTGTTTTAGTGCTGTGATTGTGAGATCATATGAAGACCCAGCAGTTGGTGAGATGGATTGATTTCCTCCTAAAGAGTCTGTTCCCCAGTGGTATTATGAATTAAGTACAATATCCTACAACCTAACAAACAAAACATGTTGGTATTTGATTTTGTTCATTGTGGTGTGCATTGGTGCAAGGCAAACTTCTGGAAACGCTGCTATATTTGATACTTCCTGTCAGACGTGTAGATAAATCTAAGCAGAGTGGGATGAAGATAACAAGGTAAGGCAATGGACTGGCGTCATGCCACTTCATCTTTCACTCTCTGTCTTTTTCCAATCTCTCTCTGTCTTTACTGTATCATTCTCTTTCACCCCCTCTTATCTCATCATCTATCTTTTTGTCAGCTTTCTCGCCTTTTTTTTTTTTTTTTACAGTGCCGACACATCTGTTCAGTCCTTTCACCGACCACTGTTGTGCAGTGAGCAATGTTGCCTTAAGCCCTGAAACATCAGAGAAGCCAAAAAGCAGGACAATAAAAAAGAATGCCTCTCTTAGGAGCGTTCCAAAGGTTCTTAACCGCTGCCCACAGATAGCTGTTAACATCATTTTTCAGTGTTGGAAACACTCCCCCTACAAGGAGAAGTCTAACTTTCTAAAACACATAAGTGATAAACCGCTCTAACATCACTTTTCTCAGGCATTGACTTGATTTACAGTAATTATCTTTATTGTTGTGCTGCTGAGCATAAGACACTATTCTGGATCCGATTACAATGCCAGTGAAGGTTATTTTCAACTTCAAGAAACTTAACTTTCACCACCAACCTGAGCTGAACAGTATTATAAAATAGGAATGATGGTAAGGGTTTGAGGTCATTCTACTGATGTGCAAGGGACCACTTAACAGCATAATTTAACTTCGCTGGAGTAGTGCTTCTTCTTTCTTTCGATGATGAAAAGCGATTAGGCAATACGACACCTTTGCCATTCCTTAATGCAAATCCTCCGTTCAGCGCAATTAGCCTTTCTTCCAGGGCGCACACTTCTATTCAAGCTGTCAGTTGGAGGGGCATTAGCCTTCACAACCTGTGTTTGTGCTTGAGGCCCAATAAGGACTTGTCTCTCTCAGTCCTGGCTACTGATTTCCAGACAAGCATGAAGGAGTTCAAAATGATTAGAAGTGTCTTTCTGAAATCAGGGACTTCAGAGTGACAAACGCAACAGAAATGTCACAAAGGTGGTATCCAAGTTTCAAAAGTTAATAGAAATATATTCAGTGCTGTGTTATGCGCAAGGTTCTTGTATAAAATACTGTATAAAACTGGGGGATATCAAGACCTAGCCAAACTGTGCCATGGTCCCAAATATCCACCAGTTAGTCCATTGTGTAGGTAACAGCGTAAGTACTTAGATCCATGCAATTCCCTTTACGAGCATTAAGGGAAATTGGAAGCTTGAAAACTGCAAACAACTGCTTTTTACATCGACTCGTAGTATTTATGTACAGTGTTTGGCAGTAACACCTTGTAGAGTGCAGCAGTGGCCGCATATTCCTGTCCGAACCTGACCCGAGTCTGAGAGTAGAAACAGGACCGATCCGTACCTGACAGGCGTTCTGTTTATTTATGTCCAAAACTTACCCAAGACTGACGTAGTTAGTGTAAGCTGAAGTTCTGAGTTTGTGTTGCCTTGTCACGCAGTTGTTGTTAACATGGTTGCAGCTTAATTGGTTACCCTAATTACACGTGTGGGCACCAACATGACCTAACCCGAGCCGACACCCTGATGTCATCTCTAAATTTTGGTCCCAGCAGCTCCCATCAGGCTTTGGTCGGGTCGAGCTGGGCATAACACATTACTTAGTAAGATGTTAGAGTAATGTAATTACATGTAATTATATCTCAGTGACAAGTTAAACAAGTACATGATAGATACTAATCCTAAATTCCAAATGCCAGTTTGGAGGCCGGCTTCTTTGTTGTCTTACTTGGATTTTTGTGCAGGTTTGATTATCAATTTCATCCCTGAACAATAAGTGGAGAGACTGAGGTGTTAGCTTAGCACTGGGGGTAGAGGTTTGGGGAGGATGTTAGCTTATAACAGCAACTCTCGATAACAAGAATTGCTCCTTCTGGTAACTCCAAAGTTGATGTAATTAACTACATGTTTTGCCTTCTTAGCTAGTTTGCTAACATTGGTCATCATTAAGCCTACATTCACCTGGTTTTGTGTGGAGTTGGACAGTGTGGAACCCTGCAGCTTCACTGTGAAGATGGGACATCAGAGGAGCTGTGTGCAATCACCACAGCTTACAAGGCGTCTGCACAGGAGGCGTAGCGTGAGCCTGATGTTGGCAGAGCAGCAGCAGCAGCAGTTTCAGTGAACCATCTGACAACACAAATCAGAGCCGGACACACAATCACTGTTGTTAGCTGAGTAAAACACAAGAAAATAGACTTCAAACGTATAAAAAAAAAAGCTTCAGGTTGATTTTAAGAGCATCCTGCGCAAATAACACCACTGAAAAACACAGCTGAAGCACTTTGTGTGTAGACATGGCATTAGCAAACAACATTAGCTGTCAGTAAATTCCTCCAAATTATTGGTTAGCTCAATTCAAAGCCTAATGTCTCCTTAAATATTTTATATGTGTTACATACAGAGGATGTGACATGTGGGTGTGGAGGGTTCTGGGATGTTTTAAGCAACCTTTGAAGAAGCTGTGCTGAGTAAAAAAAATGTAATGGGAAATCCACGTAATTATTTAAGCTGTAGACAAATTACTAAAGTAATATAATCACCTTTTCACTTAGTAATATGTAGGCCAAACAGATTTTTCAAGTAACATGCCCAACACTGTAAATGTAGAGTTTGTTCGTTCTTAATAGCCACAATTACAGTGTAAAAGTATAGTTTTAGATTAGGTATACATTTGTTGTATTGAGTTAGAAGTGAACTGATGATTAAGCTACACACTGCGTATGTGTATCCGGTGTCTTCTCTTAAAGCTGGTGTTTCCGTCATGAATGTTTTTCCTGGCTGTGACCTTGTCAGCCTCTTGCCTGTCTGTCAGCTTGCTGCACTAAAAAGCTAAAGCAATCTGGCAGCCTCCCCCGGATAAAAGGGAGGGATGAGACGCGTAACAAGAGGTGGAGGAGAGATGAGGGAGATGTGACCTTTCTACTTCCAGAGAATTGTTTTTAGGCAAACAGCCTTTCAGAAATGAGCCAAACGACAGGTTGGCACACACTGTACTACAGACACAGAGTATGTCTGTGTTCAGGATTCATCAGAATGTTCAAGATTTCTTGCCCATATAGTCGTTTTTATTTTTATTTTTCATTCAAATTCTCATTTTGTGTGCATGATCCAGAATCTCCTAGTCGACTTTACTGCAGATACACAGTCAATATTTGTGGTATATCATGTTTCCAAGCTTTCAAATCTTGTTTTTTATCCAAACAATAAAGCTGAAAAGCAACAGAGAAGATGTGAAAAGCTTGAGCTTGCGACTGAAGGATACGAGGCGCCTCGACTAAACCTCTGATTTATTCAAGTGTTTGCAAGTTCAAGCGATCCGACTCATTTACAAGCTCACCAAAAATATGGCACTTTGTCCTTTTAAGTGAAACACAATGCATACTGATGTTGTCTCCGACCTACCAAGGTCAACACCACAGCACTGGCAGCTAATGCCACAGCTTTTGTGATGTAAAAGCCGTCTTTAAAAATGCACTGAGGTCTCCATCTGCGAGTGGCGGGGGGTAATGAGAAAGGCTCAGCAGAGGTCACCTATATGCACAGCATCAGTAGTGATGACTTTATGAAGACACACTCGTGGAGACAAAAACACACAATCTTTCCCCCCATCTCTCTCTCTCTCTGTCTCTCTCACACACACACACACACACACACGCGCACGCGCACACGCACACACGCAGGGCGGGCGCTCCCTCAACCAGAAAGGAGACTGAGATTGGAAATAAAGACCATCCTCTGTGTCTGAAGACTGTGAATGGGAGCAGTAATGTTTTCAATTTGAGCTCTGAGAGCAATAATGGAGCTCATTCTACACCACCTAGATACTGTAGTACTGTGCGCCTTAAAGCTTTAGGATTCTATCATTCTTCACTCTCTCAATACCTCTCCCGTTTTTTTTTCTTCTCTCTGTGTGCTGTTCATGAAGGGATTAATTTGTGGGATAAGAAGAAGGGGGTCTTGTTGAGAAAAAAAAAAGAAGAGGAAGAATTGTGGGAGGAAGAGAAAGGGGGATAAATGGATGAAGAGGTGAGGGGCAGATGAATAAGCCTGTGTTTGACTCTGGGTTTTATTTCAAACTCTGGCCTCTCACATTTGAATGACACCTGCTCAAAGCGGTTTCATTAATTCACACAGTATAAGAATTCAATTTCACAGCAGAGATTGAGTCTCGGGGCAAGTGTCCTGCATCTCTCAGTGTTAACATGCTGAAAGAGTGATTCATTCTTCCTCTGCTGGAAAAGAAAGGGTAAATTCATTTGTGTCAGGAAATATGATTCAGGTTATTGTCTCAGGCACTGAGCTTCCACAAGTATCCTTTAAAACACTTTTAAACATGCACCGGGGAAATAATGTGAGATGTAATCGCTGAGCCAATAGCAATTGTGAAATATTCAGATCTGGAAAAATTACCTTTGTTTACATGAATACATTGGTATTAGAAGTTCTTGTCTATCCTTGAAGACTGCTATGTCAGAGCTCAGTAAAAAGGAATTCATAAAGCACAGAAGTGGTGCCAAAGGTGTCATATAACCTGATCTGAGAGAGAAAACTTTAGATGGGATGACATCAAAATAAAAAATCCCAAGGACGGCGAGGAAGAACGCTGTTTGGAGAGCGACACAGTGGTCACAATGTCATGGTTCCAACTTTTCATTCATGGCTGCAAACCTTACATCTAACAATAGCCTAAGTGCAGAACCGTGGTAGTCCAGGTGACCTTTAAAAAAAAAGTGGATCTAAGAAGACAATAGTGTGAAAAACGCAGACAGTGAGTGGAAGAAAAAGATAGTATGGCGAAAGTAAGAAGCAAGAAAAACATTCTTTTAAATGCATGGACAATGGCAGTCTCCTTCCTCAGAACACTGTTAAATCTGCGTGTCTGAATTTCTTGCTCCATCAATCAGAAACAAAAGCCCAAGTCTCGGCAGGCAATTTTAATCACTGATGCTTTTCAGTTTTGCCCTTTATGTCCATTTCTCACAAAACAGGGAGACGGGGCATCATCAAGATTCATGTTTGTGCGTTTTTCATGCCCATCAAATAACAAAAACTACTTGTCTGCATCCCTTTGTTCCTATCATTGTGTCGCCACCAAGTTAATCCCTTTGCCTGCTTGGTTGTAAAAGCAAATACGTTTTATTCCCACACAAACCCTCACTGATAAATTAGCATTCTCTTCATATATGGCTCTCATCCTTTGAAAAGTGCAACAGATAGTTGTTCTGTGGTTCTTCAGTCTTGAGATCAAGATGGTCTCAAAAGTCATAACAGCACATGTCCTTGAGGAAAGAGGGATGATTCTGCAATCCAAATGCTTTTCAGTTATTAGCCTAAAATGATGCAGTGTAGCCACTTTATTCTTATGCTTAAACTAAATGACTATGATCAAAGAGAAACATTGAGCACATAAGATGATGCCGGTGATGAGCAACTGATGTCCTTATGCATGTTTGTGTGCTAGGACAAGCATGTACTGTAGGTGCACTTCACCTCCAATGTTAATAGCATGCCAATATTGGACTTTCAAATTTTCAAAGGATGGCTGAGCTTAAGCAGCTATCCATCACTGGGCTGTGACAGGCGCATAAGGTTCATTTTGATTGGACTACAAGGACACAGCCAACATGGGCCACAGCCCACACCATGTGAGGGATCCAGTGTGTAGGTGCACTACGGTTGATTATCAGTCACAACATGCAGAGAGGCCTCGCTTTGATGAAATTATCATGAACTAATCAAGCAATTACTTTATCATTAGTAACTTTAGGGACTGTACAAAAATTATTAGGGGGTTCGGAAAAGATAGAGGGTTTTGTCATTTGTCTTTTAAGAAAGGGGAGTATCTTTTTTTTTTCTTCCAGTAGAGCAGGGAAGGTGTTTTATCTCTTTCTCATCGCCAATTTATATTTTAATTAATTCTTCCCCCATCAGATTAAAGTTATAATATATAACTTTTCCACATTAAAATGTCTAAAATGACTACACCTGTATATATATATATATATATAATTTATGATATAAATTATCCCAAATGTCTCCAGCTATTCTCACACTTTGAGAAATGCTTACTTTTGGGTTTGTTTCATTTGGTCGCCTGTCAATGACATCATATCCCCTATGCGCATGGTGGTAAAAACAAAAACTCCCATGATCCCACGCTATTTCATGACAGCACCCAACGCAGTGTTTTGGTATCATTTTGTTCGAGAGACCCCAAGTGGCAGAAGTTATATACTGTGCATTCAATTGTACAAAAAATATTTTTTAAAAGTCAAATAGTTACATCGGCCTTCGGTCATAAAAGGATTTTTTTACAATGTTTTTTTTTTCTTAAACAACAAAGTGAAATGTGTCATTATTGCATGTTGCCAACTTTTTGGAGTATTAGGTGAAGTTAAATGAAACCCACTGACTGTTTGGTTATCCATCTCATTAATACCCACGTGTTCTTCAGTCCACTGGCCTAGAACCAAATCATCTGTATGAAAAACCAGAGCTTATCAGTACTGTGAGGACATGCTGCTCTCCTGCACTCTGATGAACTGTTCACTGACAGTTAATTAATTTGTGTTTTTTAATATTGCTGGTCTTTTACCTTACATATGCAGTAAGGCCACAGCCTCTTCTGACATATTTCACCCTCTTTTTTTTTTATCATGAAATCTCTTCAGTAGCTTTACAGATGGTGCCTGTGCCCATGTCATTTAAATTTTCAGTAAATAGGGCAGGGAGTATTTTGTTGGGTTTGCCATACTAATTCCATGTCTAATGCACATTTTGGCTTTGTGAAAACGATTGTTCCATTAACATGTGAAGGTTTAAAGAGGAGAACACCATCTGGAATCTTTTTAGTCATTAATGGTGAAACAAATTGCATCAGTTCAGTTCTATTGTATTACTTTCAAGATTGGGAGGAGGGTGTTGATCCTTGTTTTCTCAAGGGGAGGGCCCGAAGAAAATATGATTAACAGTGAGAGGGCTCTAGTTGATTTATAAGTGGAAAAACAAGGTTCCGCCCCTCCTCCCCATCCTTGAAATTTTCATATAGCCCATTAATTATTCCCGTCCACGGGTTTTAAGATGGATGCATGTTATCCCATTGTCAACATTTAAAATTTGATAAAGAGATTTGAACACAGGGGAAAAAAGGAGCATCTTTTGATTGACATTCATGATAAGAAAACTCCTCAAGTGAACATGTAATACATGTATAGCTTATTTACTCTTATCCTATTTACCACAACTTGACAGCTCTAAGAGCCATTGCACAGAGAGATGGCAGCTGGCTATGCCGGCAGAGGATAAAGGTGATTTGCAAAAAAAAAAAAAAAAAAAAAAAAAAAAACTCAAACAGATGCACCTTCTAAGTGCTAAAAAGGGGAGCGGTAATGAAAGCTCGTGTTCATTTAGGCCTCCTGTCTCTTTCCAGTGGAGGTAAGACAGGACAGCTTCATCAGGCCATTTTTTTTTCTACCTCAGGTCCGGGAACACGATGTGTGTGCCAACGGTGTGATGGCCGACAGGTTTATCTAAGCTGACAGAGATGAATCTCCCAGCAGAGGGCTGGGCCTGTTCAGCTGTCCTGCTGAGGGGGAGCCCACACCAGGGCTGACATTAAATTATTTCAGGAGGTAATTAGTCTTCTGTTTTTCACCAAGATGCCAAACGCTCTCGATCTCACGCGCTAGGGCACACGCCCATGTCGCCCATGTCAGATAGACCTGCAGTATATATTAAACAGAGTATAAGATTAAACAAGAGAAATAGAGGGAGAGTAGGTTTTCAGATAACATTTCATTTACAAAAAGTCATAGAAGAAAAACAAGCCTTTTAGACGTAGACTGAGTATCTGAATGAACAGTTAAGAGGTGTTAATCTTAACAAAACTGTCACTGCATATATCACAGTTATTATGCAGAAGAAAAGAATCTCATCATCCACTTTCCTCCCCAGTTAAATTCTCAGTTCCTAATTTGGTTAATGACACTAAATTAAAGACTGCACTGGCTGACTTAATGATAACAGACATTACTAACTTCAGTTATTCAATCAGCAGATCTTCAGAGAGAAGTGCTAAAGATATGATCACAACTCAACGGAGGTGTTAGGGTTTCTTTTCCTCTATTTTTCCTCTCTCCTCCTCGTGCTCTGTCCCAGACTGGGGCTTCTTTTTTTTTTTTTACCCTGAACCTGAAGTAAAATTAATGTTGATGCCCTATCAAGGAAAATATGATTTTGCTGTCACATTATGAATATTGTTGCCTTTATGGACTATATTATGCAAAGTCATGCAAATTAGATACGCAGCTATCAGAGAAAACAACCCTTAATTTTGTCCTTCTGCTTTTCTTGTGTTTAGCGTGTAATGTGGTTATGTGTGCTGCCAGCAAATGAAAAGTCACTTTCATGGCATATTATTTTCTCATGTCGCTTGCTGATCAAGTGCTGCCTCCATTACCACCACTTCATCCTAAGACAAACAAACAGAAAGCCTTTTTATACATAAACTTTCTGCTATATTGGATACAACACAAGAATTTTGAAAACTGTGACAACTTTCTAAAAACACAAAGCCCTGAACTATAACGTGTGTTTTTGCTTGTTTGTAAATGGAGTTGTTGAAGTGTAGAACACTTTTAAATTAATCTAATCTCTCTTTTCTCTCGCTTTCTCTCTCTCTCTCTCTCTCTCTCGTGTCTGTTGGTAAAAACACATAGCACAACATAGGGGTTTACAGTTACGTAGATGAGCCTGTGGCTCTTTCTCTCATTCAGTGGGTCATTTGAGGGGTAAAGAGTAATTTGCCATGAAAATCCAATTGCTTTAATCAAATTTCCTTTGATATAATTCACAATAGGCTTACAGCCACAAAGCGTTTACCAAGCTGAAACAGTGGAAGTGCCCCTGGGGGACAATTATAGTCCAGCTACAGGTACCTGACTCACAGTTATTAGATAACAGCATCTCCTGCCACTGGATTTACAATGGAATGAGGAAGATCAAAAGAAGTACAAAAAAACCACGGATGCACAAGGTGAAGTTTAAAAAATCTGGTTTCATTCTGTATGTTGCACTTCTGTATAGAGGGTTTAACAGAGAGGCTGAGTATTTCACAAACAACAAGCTTTGGTTTATGTACAGCACTTTAGGATATTACCCCTTTCTATATTTGTGTTCTTTCACTATTGCTGGAAATTCATCAACTCAGAAAATAATGAAAAATCTTTTTGGTACACCCCGAATAAATAAACCCTGAAACAAATATTAATAATCATTTGTAACACAAGAGTATAGACATAACAACATTCTTGAGCTGCAATTACTTTTCATTTCCTGAGCAACATAACAACTGTGTGACTGGCTCTGGACCGAGAGCCAAAACTCTCAATAACCCCTGCTGCTCCAAAAATTGCAGAGGACACACTGATTAATCTGTTGCACTCCTGCTGGAGACAGCCAGAAACAGCACAAATTCTGATACTAATGCATTTACTGTTTAATTTCCACATGGCATAACAGATGGAGTTTTGGTAATTTCTTGACCAGAGGTGTTGATGTTCCAGCAGCAAAGTTGTGCATGGGGATGAATGAGCAGAAAAACAGTATTATCAATAGGTCTGTTGGAGGCCTGTGGTTGCCGTGGCCAATCAGCTCCTCTCATCCTTGTTATAAACAGTTTGATCTCTGTCATGGTAAACAAAGCATGACATTCATTTCATTTTGGGAAAGGAAGGTTCTCAACTCCAACAGGACAAAAACAACATTGTTAGTGAGGTGAGTCACCCTGCATCTTTATCTAATACCATAAATATGCCTCCAAGAGTATATATGGCCCCACTTGCCAAGTGTATTTCATGTTTGTAGAGATGTTAAAGGACCCGCTCGCCACATTTCCTTTCAAATAATGTGCACTTAGCAACAGAGGGTTTATTTCGGGAGACAGTGATTTACAATATAATCTCATGTGCAAGTCATAACTGGCACCGCAATTGTTCCAATTCATTTTGTTGGTTGTCGTAGTCTGTCTCACATTAGAGATGCAAAGGGGGGAGCATAATCAAATGTGTTTGCAAGAGCTACCGTTGTCAATGCTACAAGAAAGGTAATTCTTTTTTATTTACATAATTGCATAACACTTGATAATGATTCTGTTTACATGACGAGTGTGTTTATTCTCTACATATTTTGGATGTCCAGAGAAAAGTATGGAATTGTTTGGCAATGGAAAATTAAATCTTGCTGAATATTATATATCACTGTCCTGTCGTATTATTTACAGCTGTCAAGTCTAAAAGTGAATGTGAACAAATTTTTTGACTCACTGCAAATTTGGCTGCTAGAGTGTTTCTGCAGTCCAATGCATCAACTGAACAAATGTTAGTTGTAGCCAGACATCAACACAAACCAAATATGGGCGTGTCAGAACTCTGAAGCCACTCAGTTATACCTGTTATATTCCCGAGGACTCTCTTATCAGGAATACATGCTAGCGGTCAGTTGGTCAATAGTCAGTCAACAGTTCAGGTTTAAGTATCCTGACAAATACTGGGTGGAATTTGGTCCTGGTCCTCAGACGATGAATCCTACTGACTCTGGTAATCTTAAAGCGATAGTTCGGTTATGTTTGACATGGGGTCGTGTGAGGTAGTTAATATTACCCGCAGTATTACAAGTGAAACTATGAAGCGCATCAGCTGTACACAGCTAAGCATAGGTGTGCTTGTGTGTAGGAATACGGTAGTTCAACAGGCTGTTTGACGGTAAGATAAAGCGGTGAAAATATTCAAATTACAGTATTTACTCCAACTGACATTAGCTGTTTTCTGTAGGCATGATTTTAACTGGCTAAAACACAATTTTTTGCAGACCCTGTCCACAGCAGAACATCACTAAGCTTCTGTGCCGATTCTTCCGGCTGCTTCTCTAAACTGGGAGCGTGCTGATCTGAATCTACTGAAGGTAATACACCAACCATAGGTGAGTACTTACTATCAGTAAGTACTTAGTACTTAACTATCACTTTAAGCTTTTCTTTAGCACCACTAGGAGAATGCAATATTTTGAGAACTCGATTTGATAACTTGATTCTATAACTTTAATTAATATCAAGCGCCACCAGTGAGTCAAAGATTTGTCAAATATCATCTCACTGACTGTACTGTATAATTAGCCTTGTTTCCAGACTGAGCACTTATGATAGCATTATATTGTTCGTCCAAGTGTTAGGCTTTACTGTATTGGAATTAGAAAATGGACACAGTCTGAGCAGGGTGAGGAACAAGCATGATTTTGGTAATTAAATCAATCTGTACAGTGCTGCTAGATTCATATTGCCCATTGTGGGACAAACCACATTACCAAACGGGCGCAGGTGAGAAAAATCTGCCTGAAACCAACAGTTTATTGTCACAAGCACTATGTGCTCATTCTGTGGCGGCACTAAAATAAGGTCATACTCTGGCTCTTCCTCAGCGATGCAGTCCTTCGTAGCTCCTGGTGGAATTGAACGAGGGCAAGACATGCAGGGACCATGTGACCTACATATAAAGTCCATGTGACCTCATGCTTCCAGAGGAACGTGTCATGCAAGAGGTGTCTTCCCTGTGGTCTAAGGGGCTGTCCATGTGACACGTGATGCAGGGCGGTCACACGTCAAGCTGATTGCACATCAGATGCGTGAAAAACTGCAGGAAGAGTGAGAAAATGGCAAAGGTGTGTCGTGCGCTCCCCTGCAGCCCTGACACCAGCACTCTGGGCTTGTCCCACCACTGACCCAAACCATTTCAGACAGGGGTGGGGAAGGAGAGGAGGGGTAGGGGTGGGGGGGGGATCGATTGTACATTCAGGCTGCCTCTGTATCCTGTTGTTGACAGCACCCAGACAGAGAGATTTAAAGAAGCACGTGTTTGAAATGTGTTTGCATGGTAAATCACAGCAGGCCACCTGCTTTAGTATCCTTTACTTATTTTATTTCACAGGTCTGTGAGCCACTTCACAGCTTGACTAACTTCCCTCTGAAACCATTCAGCACGGATGACCTGCACTGGTTGAGAGGCATGCGCATTTTTGCCAACACACACACACACACACACACACACACACACACACACACACACACACACACACACTTTTTCTCTGTGGTTTATCATTTCTCAATGTCATTTTTAATGAATTTGAGACCACATCAAGTCACATCCGTCTCAAATCATAAACCTCCATAATAAGTTGGAATAGATCGTTCATGGTAGTAGGAGTTTGCGCTGCCTGTTACCAGCTTCGTAATTGTAATATATTGGACAATACATCTGAATTATGCTTCAACCTCTGCCCAGTAACAGCTGAATATTTTTGCCCTTTTGTGAGTCATAGTAAATATATCTGGTTACAGTCCAAAAAGTCTAAAGCACTCTGCTAAAAAAAACTCTTAACTGTTCTGTTGCTCAAATATGATCACTCACTATATTGACATGTTTATGTAATATAATAGCCTATTTTGAAGGTGAAAGCAAAAAAAAGCAACAACAGGAGAAGGACGATTACAATGAATAACAACTCTATTATGTCCCTTGTCCTCTATCTCTTGTTTCCCTTTTTCTCTCTAATCTCATTTCACAGGGGACCATGGCGAGGAGGAAGGAAGTTTTCCCATGGTATCACACAAGAGACTACTCTTCCACAGGAGGAACAATGAAGCGAATAAATAAAGAGAAAATCGAATTCCTTCAGCCGTTGCAGGAGTGCCAGCCAATGAATCAGCAGAATAAATTCTCTCCAGAGATAAACAAACATGATATTTCAGCGGGGAGCCACAGGACGGAAGGACTGCTGTCGCTCTCGTAAAGTTCAGAGCGCTCCGGACCGTAAAAAGGGGGCCGCCTTCTCAATCAGGAAAGCCTCTGGCAGGGAGGCCTTCATAGCTGCAGCTATGTGATGAAAACACACGGAAAGGCTCACACACACACACACACACACACACACACACACACACACACACGCCCTCGAGCAGGACTTTAACACCACAGATATATAGCCTCATATAGAAAGCCATTAAAGGGGGATTTTGAAGCACAAGCGTCTTCCAACACACTGTCAACACACTAAGCGCTCATAGGCTTGATTTACACAGCTATGTGCTATATTTTACCTGCATGCTGTAATGATAAAACACAAAGCTGCATCCTGATTGGAAAAGAACGCAAAAAACTAAACAAAAAAAAAAACCTTGAACTATGAACTATGAACTTTTTAATGGCTTAATGTATGATTTTCTTTGGCTGATGTTATTTGCAAGCGTCCTACGCTACTTTTAAATTACAAGCTTGGCGCCCTTTGGTAATCAATCTCATACATCATTTGTGTTGAGACATTTGTGGTTTCCGTGTTGTGGCTGAGAGATGATAACAAGACAACAGTGACAGCCAGAGTCAACATTTATGCTGTTGACTTTAAAGGTCAAAGTCTTGAGAATGTTCCCTTGCCTTTTTCACACCTTCAGGCGGAAGCTCGAGCTGCAGATTGCGAGAGAGCCACTCATGTGAAGTGAGACTTGAAAAGAGAAAGCTGGAGGCTGTGTGGAATAAGCATTTGAGGACTCGGGGGTGGGTGGGGAGGGAGAACACACACACACACACACACACACACACACACACACACACACACACACACACACACACACACACACACACACACACGCTAATTCAAAACACATTTAAAAAGGTTTAAATATTTCAATTTGGGCTGGTGTTTGAACTTGTGAAAGGGACAGAAAATTCAAAATAGCATATGTCACAGTTGGATTTTTTTCTGTTTTTTCAGAAATGAACCACTTTGTTTGTTTAGCAAAAGACATCTGAGTCAAACTTCTTGGCTGAGGTTTTGCCTCTGCCTAATTTATTGGATTGTTTCCAAACACACACCGAACTCTTACCTTGACAGGTTAAACGGTTCCCGTAACACGGAGACACATTTCTTTGGCACTGAGGAAATATTTTGGAAGAACAGCATGGCAAACTGCAGGGCTGCTACAGTCTCTCGTCTTGCTTCAAGGAAACAACACATAATTGGTCTCGGCACTTGTACTGTTAGTGCTGTATAACACTTGTACGGGGATGTCAGCTATCTTTAGAGATAAATGGATTCCTGTGGAAATAAAAAGGGCAGACGCTTAGGTTTTCATTTTTTTTCTGTGCAATTACAATCGACATTTTTTAAAGCATATAGCAGCAAAATGGACGTTTAAACGGGTTCTTATGTGCTGATGTTAAATCTTATTCCTGCCATTGTTTCTTTCTCACCTCAGCCATTTCCACTCTCCAGTATTTAAAGCCCAAAAGATGAAGGCTCCATTCCACCAGAGCATCTCACTCAAAATCGATAAGAGCCACCGACACTGTGAATGACTGAGCTATCATCCTTCACTATTTATAGCGTGTGATGCTCTGTGAACCGTGAAATTAATAAATAGCATGCTCAGTAATTGCCTGGAAACCAAGCGCTGTGGCAGAGTGAGGTATAAAATCAGTGGCATCAGATGGGGTTTCTAATAAGTTGTCACATTATTGTCAATGACCTTCAAGCAATTAAAACAGCAGAGGAGTAAAAGAGGGAGACTGAGAGAAGGGGTGTGTGCGGGGAAGGGGTGTGTAGAATAAGGAGGAGGGGTTAAGAGCAGTTGAATTGATGGGAGTACAGAAGGACTCTATTAGGATAGGAGGATCTTCATTAAAAGGTACTGACTGCGAGAGGGAGAGCGCTCTGGAGAGCAGCAGGTTTGCCAACGGCCCAGTTTAAGCAATATCTCGCTTAATCTGACGGCAGTGACACTGAGAGCCTTATAAAATCAAAAGCTCCTCCATTCAAGCAAACGTCAGGGGGTCATGAGGGAAGCAGTTTGCTCGATGAGCTCGATGAGCACCGCTGGTGGTTCAGGGTACTTTTTTCATCAGCGGCGCTTTGGTGGAGCTAGACTGTAAAGAGAAAGCTGTACCCGTGCACATAAAAGGGAGGATTTTACACAGCACACGATGCAGCTACCAACACTTGGCTGATTTTACAAGCGCACATTATCAGCAAGCAGACAGCATTTCAGAGCAAGAAGTAGCCCAATAAAAGATAAAATGCATATACTGTGTGTTCACACAACACTAACAACGAGGTCACACTCATCTCCAAATGTGATTTGGATGATCGGGTTCTCACCGCGTTTTGGGTGTGTTTACACCCTGTATTTTGTGCTCTGTGCTTCTTATTAGCTCACCTGAAATGGATTTTATTGCCTGAGTGTCTGAGCAGGGTCGTACTGACATGAGCGTAGCAACACTGTAAACCACAGTCACACACTGTTTGCTATGGATCAACTGTTCCAGCTCATCACACTTACCGGGATGCTCATTAGTACATCATGTTAAGCCCTGCACTAAAATTTCAACATCCCATGATGCCAACAGCTTTCAGGATGAAAACCGGCAGAACAGCCACAGTAATAGCGACTGCTGTGGTATAGCAATCAACAGTTTGTAAGCAAATTAGGCCCAAATGGCAGACAAAACTTTGCACTGACATCTTGTCAGTGTGAGCACTTTGCAGCAATTTAGGCACAAAGTGAGAACTACTGTAAAAAATAAAGTAGACAGCAAGATATTAGTAAAGTAGGTAAGAGGCTATAGAATTCCTAAATTGTGTGCTTGGTCATTACTAACCAGAGTGCTATGAGGGTATATGTGAAACCCACCTTGCACAAGGTTACTTTCTTTGACTGAGTTAATGAAGCTGTTGTCTCATACAGCAGGTGTCTCACAAATGTTTCAATCTGTACTATGCACTCGAACTCATTAGATCCCAGTAAAATCTGAACATAATTGTATTCAAAAGGCACAGACAGGAAAGTTCAGGCTCACTCAATCACTCAAACACTGTGAATGTAACACACATTACTCATCGAGAGGCCTCAGGGCATTTAACTCAATAGTGGACCAGTGTTTAAGTTTGTAAGGAGGGGCTGAGAAAGAGTGAAAGACACAATAGGTAGCTGGAGCCAAAGTGAGTGTAATTTGATAAAATTTATTGATATAAAAATGTTTTTTTTATTTTTGAAGTAAAAAATCTTTCAACCTTTTATGTTAGTAATTTGATGAATACCTTCTTTAGTGCATTTAGCAGACCAGACTTGCAGGAAATTTTCACTTTGTGTGAGAGAAATTCAGAGTCAAATGAATTCACATAAAGAAAGTGTTTCTGCAAGATGTAACAGTTTAGATTTTTCTTTGTTACTCTTCTTCAAGCTCCTTAGTCCTGGTTAATTCTGTTTCAACCAGTTACTATAGTTTTGAATCAGCTGTTTTAATGTGCTCTTAGTAATGAATTTGGTTTTTAGTCTTGGTGCACTTAATGATAATGAGTAGGAAATAAGATGTGGGGCTTGAAGAGTCCTACCACACCGGTGTACTAGAATAATGGAGACAAAGGAATGGATGGTTTCTTCCTCAGGGTAACAAGGTGATCAGGTCCAATGACGGCTCGGCAAAATCCATTTTCAGGGTCCAGGGGAATCTCAAAACGTTATCAAGATGGTCAAAAGTATTAGCCCTCATCACATAGGTCCCTAGGTTGCCTCGGTTACTTATTTTGACTTAGCTCCTATTGCCTCATCTAACAATTAAACCAAAACAATAAATAAAACAAGGCAGAGACATAGAAACCAACCTGTTCACTCCATTTTTGTAAATCAGAAAACAGAAATAAAATCATAAAACTTTTTTTTGCTGGGTTATACAAACATGTTAGTAAGCATTCATTTGGACTCATGTTTATGGTCACTTGATGAATTTAAGTCCAAAATTAACTCTTACTTCTGTTTTGGTCTCCACCAACTCCAAGGGAAATATCTATCTCTTCAGCTGATAAATGCTCCACTAACTGTTCTTTTTTCTTTACATTTTTTGATGAAAACAGCTGCCTCTGAAGATGAGAGCTGTGAGAATGAGCCAAATCAGTGTAAAACTGGTATAAACCCGAAATGAACAAAATGCCAAAACACAGCGACTAATCTCAGTGGGTTGATCACTATGAACATTTATAATTCTTCACATGCACAGTGATTTGATCCATTATTAATATAGAAAAAAAAAGTACAGCAGCTTTTGAATAGTATTTTAAAATTTCTATATTGTTGGTATTGATAAGTCAATTGCCATCCCTTTAAACAGCAGTTGACGGATACATTTACCCACCTGAAGTAGTGAAAAATCACCACAGAGTGAGCGAAACTACCAGCTTTATTCAGGTTTATTGGAGTTCAGGGCGGAAGCACATCCTTCTGTCTGGAATGAACAAGCAACCTCTCACTCATTAATTAGTCAACCTCTCCACCTGTGGGCCAGCCTGCCATACTCCACTGTGATTGATGGAACAAGAACAAAGGAGAGGGACCATGATTACTGATGAGAATTATAAATACATTTCAATTAATAAAAAACCCCATTGGTAATTGTCTTACAGGATCTGCAGATACTGTCAGTGTAACTGCTGAATATTGGGATTTCTGCGTAACACGGCGAGATAGCAGCAGCGGAACAGGAATAGAACAACAGCAATCTTCAGTGCTATTCTAGGTGAATGTGAAGTGATATAGAGAAATTGAGGGAGGGAGAGGCAGAAATAAAGTGAGTGAGGGTGGGTGGACAAAGAAAGAAAGGCGAGGGTGGATATCGCCCAGTGCTCTTTAATAACCAGGGCAGCGGAGGTTCAGGAACACAGACATGAGCAACCCAGTGGACACTAGAGGAAGGGCAATGGGGTCACACAGCACAAAGGGGGAAGACATACAGCATCGCACCCACAGGAGATTGATGCGTTTCCCAGCAATCTACAAGACCATAAAAAAAAGGGCACGGGTGTGGGCAAGCTTAAAAACCAGCTAGGGAATTGGTGTACAAAAGTTCATTGAGCACTGTCATAACACTGCAGCATGACAACATAACCTAATAAACATCAACAGCTTCACAGGTAGGGCGGCTGTTTTTCTCCTCAAGTGTAAGCTAGAAAAGCTTAAAAATATTTGCAGTGGATGTATATTGATGTGCATTTGCAGCATGAACTCACTCCCACTGAAATGTCAAATATACTCTCACCTTGATGCTCTCTGTTGTAGTCAACGCTGCCTTCTTCACACAGATTGATAAAAGAAATAAAATCCTTTACAGTGTTTCCTCTGGTGTGGGCTTCTAGTGTTAAACCCTGCGTGGAATTTTTTGTTCTTCTGCTGGTCAGAACTGCTCTGTCCTAGATTATTAGCTAGCCTTCAACAGCGAATTTGTATCAAACTTCTATTTAGCCATTCGCATTTTGTTCATAGGAAGTTCAGTATCATGCTAGCTAATGAGTGAGCTAGGATAGAGTGGTTCTGCCCAGTGTAAGAGCAAGAGGTAGTGCCCTATAACCACAGCAGGGAAATAATCAGATCCTTATTCACCTTCTTGGTGAAAGTTGGAGGCGACTACTGATGGCTGAACAGTAAATATGAAGCTACAGCCAGCAGCTGATTAGCTTAGCTTAACACAAAGACCAGGAAGGAAACAGCTAGCTTGGCTCTGTCCATAAGTAACACCTTACAACAAGAAAGCGAATAAGTATAGTTTTTTAACCACTGGGAAGAAATTTAACAAAGGTTTGTGTAAGTGTTATCAGCAAAAATACTTAAAGCAGCTATTTGTAAGTTCTGCTATTGCTACACAGCCAACATTAGCATTAACAGCTGTTTACTTACCAGTCTAGAAGAGTCATTGTGAATTCAGCATCAAACTTCATTCCTTTACTTAATTCCTTAGGCAGTGTAAATCAACACCAATGTTAACTCTTGTTTCCATCATGTCTTTTCTTCTGTTGAAGTTAGCACGCTAACCAGCCCATCACTTTCTAATAGCGACTCACTGCAGCCTCAAATCTGCCATGAAGACGTGCTGCTCAGAGGATGTATTAGAACCTCTTAATACAACGTCTTATAAACATAACAATAGCTGAATCACCACCATCCGCTCCCAGCAAGAAACTACATTCGGTAGAAGAGAAAACTTACAAATACCCTCTTTAAAGCATCAAAAGTAAAAGTACTCATTATGCAGTCAAATGACATCTGACAGTGTTTTATTATTTGTAACATGACCACTGTAGAGGTAGTAAAGATGGCAACAATTAGGCTTAGCTAAAGGGGTTTGAGCTGAGGTTGTTTTTGTAACCATCAGTACCAACAACAACGACAACAGCATAGAAAAATAGCTTCTCAGAGATTTCAAATGCAAATATATTTGCATGAATCTGAATGACCAAAATTAGAACAGCAAGAGAAAAGGGAAGACTTTTGAAGTAACGTTAATGTGGTCGATGGTCCTGAGGAGTTACAGGACGGGTTGGGGTGGCCCCCCCTCCCACATCACCCATAACAATGATGGAATGCACAACTTGAAGGGTATTATTATCCCTTACATATTTTCTTATTGGGTTAATTACTGTCACATAAAGCTGTGAGTAGCATTTAACTGCTGTCAAGGTGGAATCAATTTTAACTATTTTATGTCCTGTATTTTATAAGCTGGTCATATATTTTGTGTGTAAAATCTGAAAATTGAGAGTAACTAGAACTTTTAGATTAGAGTATGAAAGGAGTACAGCATAAGGTAAAAAAATAAAATACTCAAGTCAAGGTATTTGGTATTTGGAAGAAAAAAATTAGTTAGTTTAGTTTACATGGCATAATTAACTAATTTCTGATGATTAGAGATGGAAGATCATTGTAAACCTTGTAACTTCAGTGAATACAAGCTGGCCACAGCCTCAATTCTCCAAGAAGAAAACTACAAACTTATTACAGCCACATTTTAAGACTACAGACTCCAGAGTGTTTCATAGTCAAAAGACTTCATCTTCAAAGAACTCCAGCTGACATTTTGACACCTACCTCTGTGTAGAATGTTGTAAAAGCCACAGTAATTTATCTGTATTTCAAAGCCGCATTTGTGATGACACCCTGAGTACATTGTATAACCTCCCCAAGGACACCACATTTGCATACCGGTCCAACTGAATACACTATGGTAAAAGCTTTATTATAACTCAAGCAGTGGAAAATGTCTCTATTGGATTTTAAGGGCCAAAGTATCTCCCACCAGGTCTCAGCGTGCCCTCCTCTTCACAAAGCCACTGCATTGTCTTTAAGAGTTGCATTGGAATATCAAAGAGCATTTTGAAATGTGACGCCTGCTTTCAGAACAGTGAGGACGGTTGCATGAGCATCTTCAAAGGAGGACAAGTTTTATTAATCACTGTAGCGTCTATGTCAACATTGCATGGAAGTGAAAGGAATGCATTTAAGGCTTAACATTGATGAGTGAAACATAGACCCCTGAGCTTTGATTATGCAATTTTCACAGGAAAAGATGTAACCCCCTCAACAAAAGGTTATGAGCCCAAAATGTTTGAAGTCAATTTAAGGCATTCAATTATATTTTAAATTCCTAATAAATAAGAGTGAGGCAACATTAAGCATCACCTCTGCTCTTTGTGTTCTTCTGAAGAGGGTTTTATTCTTCAGCGCAGGAAAGCATTGATAATCATGCGTCCGCACCCGTCTCCTCTCAAACAGAATGCATCTTGAACACACACAGTGCTGCAGTGTTATCCCCATGATGCTTTTTTCATGCTCTAACCGCTGTGTCAACCTGGCTGGAGCTGGGGGGAATTTTTGAGTCAACACTGCCTCTTGTGGACTGTGTCTGTAAATCCAGACAAACTACAAAACACCTGCAGTACAGTCCACAGCAGATGCTGCAGTGAAAAAATGCTCATTACCTATATCTCCCGCGCGCTCGTGGATGCCCATATTGAGCTGCTCTCATACAGGAGGGTTCAACTCTTATCCAGGTAATGTGGTTAATCAATTAGAAGTCCTCGTCCCCTGAGGGTATTCACATTAACTTGAGTATAGGTTTTCACTTAGAGTGGATCAGTGATCTCTGCAGTGGCTTCCCCTCCAGACTTCTTTCATTATCTAAAATGAGAGCATATTGAAGGGGGGCACTAAGGTGGAGCAGGTTGGCGGTTTGGTGGGGAGATTTGTGTGAGTGGGTCACATTCATGTCTCCTGCCATACCTCAGGGCTGAGGTCTCTGTATATCCATCAAATGATATTATCCATCACCATCAGCTCTTGGCTGATAAAGAGAAATGACATGCATTTGGAGAATATAAAAAAGCCACTAATTTAACTGTAGTGTTCAGTCAGTGTCAAAAAAAAAAAAATCAAATCATTGTGGGTCCTCGATCCTCCCTCACTGCAGTCTTGGTCTGGAAGAATCTATTCAAAACCTCACATAATTCCCTGCATTCAGTCTCACCCATACAACTCTGTTCATTCTCTCTGGCACAATATTCTATTCAGTGTTTTCTCTGTTAAGTCTCTGTGCCTGGCCTTGCTCTCAGTCTTCGCTCTGTTGCAGTCATCCTTTACAGGACACTCCTCCTTTTAACTGTCAGCCAGACTTTGTCCTCACTTCAATTCTCCATTTTCACTGCAACTGATAAAAAAAAAGAATAAATAAAGCACAACAAAGACGAAACAGACAGGTTCAAGGAAGACCAGCAGACCTCATCAATCATGTTTCAGTAATGACAGGGAGTGTCAAGCAACTGGTTACATCAAGAATAGTTTGTAGTAGAGTAGTGCAGATACTGTTGACAGCAGGTGAAGGGAAAAAAAAAACAAAAAACTTTAGAATGTGCTTCAAAAATAGTCCAAATCTATTTGCAGGGTTTTTTTTTTTTTTTTTTTTTAATGATGGACAGATCTCTGTATTTGTCTGCACAATCTTTGAATTTCAGTCTGCAGAACTGTATTTATATTCATATCCAACAGTACGATTTCTCTATAAATGTCTTCACAGTGAGACAATGAAATATGAAATGATGCCTCCATCTGGAAATTTTCAATGAGGTTAATTGTTTTTTCATGATACACATCTGCAGGGATGATCTGTTAACATGAGCATGATGCATACATTCATACACCAATTCCACTATGTATTTCTGATTTCTGTCACATTTCAGCAACTGCCTTTGTCTTAGTTTGTTCTAATGTTGTTATACATTCATAATACTTTAATTCCTTTGTTAAATATTTTCATTGTAACCATAATGTATACTAGTATTTAAACATTTGACGCACTATGGGTAATACACTCAATTAGCTTCTTATTTTTATTCTTCTCTTCTTCGCTGTAACCCCATACTATTTTCTGTTGACACAACTCCAGCATAATTTAGTAGTGGAGATATGAGCTCGACGCAGCCATGGAAAGGAGGTGTGACAAGAAGGATCGACCTTGAGGGATGATATGGATGGCGGAGTTGAGGGGACCTAGCAGCGAGAGTAGTTGGTGTTTGGAGTGTCTGTGAGCCATAAGGAAATTTAAGATGAGTTAAGAAGTCCAGTGGATTTTCTCTGTAGGCAGTGGCGTTTGAAGTGAGACGGAGTCAAGGATGATGCCAAGAAATTCCAAGGAAGCGCTGGGACCTTCTGTGTTCTCTGAGAAGAGAGGAACTCTAAGATTGTGTCCGACATTGCTCACTACTCCCTATATAGTCCACTATATAATGAGTTTGCCATTTCGTGTTGCTGTCTGAATGTATAGTGAGAATTATTATACCCTTTATATGGGACTCATAGTATCCCACAATGCATCATGAAAAGTAGTGTACAACCGAGCAATATATACCATCATGCATTGCGCCCAACCTGAAAGACGTGCAGAGAAAATGACCCGAGTAGTGTCCGAAAGTGTATTTTCATTTTACCAATGAGCTCACTATATCGTCCTCTACATTGAACTTCCTGGATAGTGGGTAGGGAGTAGTGAATGAGGGAGTGATTTGGACACAGAGTGTTGGGAGCACATGATGGGGGTGAAGATGGTGGAATAACAGTGATGAAGTCATTTAGGAGACAGATGACTTAAGGGGGTTTGTAGTTGTTTGTGAGCAGAGTGCTTCAGACAAGGAGGGAGAAAAGAAAGAACAGGGTGAAACAATGGGTTTTGGTTAATGGTGGACGGCTGTAGTTGGTGCAGTCTGTGTGGCTGTGATAGCTGGTATCAAGAAGGGAGGAGCTGAAGTGTGCAAAGAAGATGGGAAGGATGGGATGGGGGGGGGGTGCATGTGCTTGGGTCTCTTATGAAGCCTGAGGGAAAACAGGAGAGGAATGGGATAAGTGTGAAACAGGGAGAGCTTGTGCAGGATTTGATGTGACCTGACCCTCTTAAAAGGCAGATGAGGGAAGCTGGGCTTCTTCAGCTGTGGGACAAGCCATGACGTCATCTTCGCTGTTGCAGATAGGACACTGGGAACCAGAAAGTTCTCCTGATGGGGAGAACAGTGTTTTGTTGCCAGTCTGTGAGCAGTTGCAAGACTTTTGCTTTATTGTCATGGTGATGGAAAAGAATGTTTCACCGACTGAGTGCTTGCCTTAAGCAAGCCACTGTCCACTCAGATATGTTTGGAGCTGAGGGCCGGTCAGAGAGTTGGCGGGGTGAATTCGGGCTGCGGTGGCTTCGCCTATCATTCTGGATCTCAAGCGGGTTGGAGGGAGGTGTGTAGAACAGGAAACATCCCTCAAACGCCAAATATGGAATCTTCCACTGACTCTGCTGGAAAGCAAAGGCCTGACGATGTTGGAGTTGCTGGAGGATGAAAGACGAGAGCATCGGGGAATATGGATTGCTAAGCGCAACCAAGGTTGCTGATAAGGAATGGCATTAGGAGATGCAGAGGAATCCAAAACTTCAGGAGTTTGCTGATCTTCTTCAAACAGATCACTATCTGAAGGGTTAAGGAGGAGCTCCTGACCTGATGGTTAAAGTAGTCCATGTGAAAACTGAGTCAAAGGGGCTCTAGGAGGAACAGATAAGGTGTACTTAAATGCTTTTGATGAGCTCTAGGTGTGGTCTTTGTTCCCCAAACTAGTTATGAAACTACTGGTATCAATCTTCTCACCTAACTCTCAACAAGAAAGCAAATAATAGTATGCCTCAAAATATTAAACTATTCCTTTAAAATCTATTCTGAATGTCATCAACAAAAATATGTTTTCAAAAATGTGTTTTCAAGGCCTAATGCAACCAACTATCTGCCCTGTCACAAGAGGTAAAACACCTATAACCCTCCATCTACCCACGGATCATTGGTGGTACATCAGATCCTGTGTATTTGTAAAAAGGATGAAACAATAGAGAGCAGAAATCGTGCCCCACTATTCACTTCCTTGCCTCCCCGCTGCCTGAATCTCATCTGTCCTCCAGCCTCCATCCTCCGATCCCCTTTCCATCACCGGCTCTCTGTACCAGTCTGTTCCCCTTCCAACACTCCATCACTGCAGCTCGGAGCCCTGGAGATGTCTCCCTGCTAAGGAGTGATGTAGTGGACTACGCTAACAGACCCTCTCGGCCACTATTATTAACCAGGCCCAGCCCTCATTTCTCAAGGCCTACAGAAACACAACCTCACGCAGGAGCACAAACACATAAAAAGTCCAGGAAAAGACACAAACCCACAAAAACCCACACAAGCACCTCACTCAATTCGTCACTGGAGATAAGCAGACATTGCATGTTTTCTTACGTTAGAATTAATGTAGCAACAACTACGTTTGATTTAACTTTAATTTGGTAGTTGAATTAATGAATTAGCAGCGGTGCATTACAGTGATGACAAGACTATTTTTCCCCAGTCCCACAACTCCAGTGGCCAATGATAAAAGCAGTATTATTACCACAGTATGCAATATTCAAACAAGAGATTTGTCATCTAATGAAGAGAATTACATTCCAGACTGCATGTATAATTCATTGCCATCAACCTTAATCCAGTACTCAGTGCTGCAGACACAGACTGCAAATGAAGAACAGAAACACACAAGTGCTTTATCTGAATCAATAAACTACTTCAGATTAAAATGAAAATATATTAGATAGGTTTTGGGGCATTCGTGAAGACAAATGTGAAGCTAACACTATGTGATACTGGTGTGTGTGTGTGTGTGTGTGTACTGTATATCCATGCTTGCATGTACACAATCCAGTTTTCATACTTCTCATGTGGAGCATGTCAAAAATCAGTTTTATGTTCTGTTGATGTGTTGCGGAGGGTGTTTTCTTGCTTGACTGGACTGGTATTCCTTCATTAGTCTATCCCTATCAGCAGAACTGCCATTCCTGTATGTGAGTGAAAAAGCCTTCACCTTCCAGTGGTGTGTATCGAATTCCTTTACCCCCTAGTACAGCTAGTGCTGCTAGCAAGGAAACAGAGTAAATATAACTGCTCCCTCTCTAGCCCACCAAGGCATTGATTTATACATAGCCTTCTGCAGCTGGGAGCTACAAATCTGAGGGGAAGTCAGCTTATTCGTAGAACAAAAATATAGTTGTTTCATACACACATCTCAGAGGATTTGATTCAGTATAGATGAGGGCTGTCAGAGCAGCGTGTAGCAGTGGGTGCCAACTAGACACAAATGTACTGTAAGTCTGCAAAACAATGCCAAGCGTTGCCAATTGTCTACACTCATATTTTTGCCTTTTTAAAAATGCTGATTCCCCATAAAGGTATAATACACTTGCCTGGGTGTGGGTGTATGTGTGTGTGTGTGTGTGTGTGTGTGTGTCGCAGTAATGCTGCACACAGCGGGAAACCCACCTTCTCACTCAGAGAGCAATTAAGGAAAAAGAGCGAGAGGAAGAGAGGGATGACTGCAGACGTGCCTCTCTCACCGCCGTAACATTTAAATAACACAGGAAGAGGCAAAACGCAAGTGTTTGGAAATGCAAAGAAAGAGAGTCAACAGAGGGACAGATTGGGGGAAAAAAGAGGAACCAGCAGATGAGAAAGAACTGAAATAGAAAGAGGGAGGGGAAGAGAAGAAGACAGGAAAAGTATAAAAGGCCCAGGTCGGGAGTACGCTCCTCTGTTGTGAGTGGAACCTTGTTGAGTGAGCCAGTGGCTGTGGTGTCTGGCACAGCATCAGTCCATGTGATCAGACAACGGGCGTCTGGCTCATCACCCAGTCACTTTGTTCCCCCACTGACAGCCTGAAGGCCTGACTGCCTGACTGACTGTTGGTGAGAAAGAGAGACAGCAGAGAAAAGAGAGCGAGAAAGAGAGGACGCCCACTGCCTCTGTTCTCTTCCAGCGAAGAGGAAATTAGCAATGTGAAGCAATTAGAACTACTGGAAAACACTGGCTAAAATTAGCTTTCCCAGGGGTCACTGAGGCAAAAGTCGATAGTTCAAAGGATGAGTTCTCTTTCTTCCACTCTCTGTCTGTCACCCATGTACACAAAAACACACATACATGCACATACACACCCACACCAGCAAGATATATAATGGCTGTCCTGTCCACTGCCCTGCAGGCCATGATCCCATTGCCCAGATAGGATTCCTAATTGATGTGACAAAGTGCCTGGGAGTGTCCCGTTTCTCCGGAGTGGTTTTCTAAAACGCTGCACTGACCTCTTTCTCCCCTCTCTCTGTCCTTTTGTATGCTATTCCTTTCACGACCAAGTGCGGTTTAAATGGGGTAAAAACAGTCTCTTGACATCCGACGGTCGGATATTATTATGATCGCCGAATATTGACCGTGGCCACTCGGCGGGCAGGAATGAGAGGACAAATCAAACATCAAAAAGCTCAGCTATAAAGCGATGGTCTTTGCAGAAATGAAAAGCATAGCAGCGCGTCAGCTTTCATCTTGTAAGATAATAGCCCAGTCATCGCCGTTAAGAAGACATGGCTTTAGAGTGCAAAAAGAGATAGGTTTGCCTGTGGAAGCTTTTAGGAGCTGTCACTCCGAGAAACATGACAGCGTCGCTAAAAATAATGCCTGCTTATAAACTCAATGTCAGGGGCTCGGGGCGTGTTAGGTGTCTGCTTAAGAGACCTCAGTCGAGAGAAACAACATTTGAGTACGCCAGTGTGCGCGCGCACACACGCGAACGCTATCAATCTCTGTGTTACATTTCACTGTCAATGGGCAACAAACGTAGAATGACACAAGCCGACCCATTCTTTGTTTTCTCGTATCTAGATGGATGTTCTTGTTGTATTTTGTTTCCTATTAATTAAAGTGTGGGGGTGCTGGTGTCAGTCACTATTAATTTGGAAGTGGTGATGTGCCAGGCTTTGTTTGTCAGTCTTCCTTTATTACACCACACTATTGTCACTGAAAATCATGATTAATTTGTTGAATTTAATGATGTATAAATTGGCATCTCCATTTTTTTTTTTTTTTTTTTTTTTTAAATAGCTGTCACCATGACAGCACAGGAAAGATGTGTTTGGAGGTTGATTTTGGAGGGAGACTAGGTTTGGGTTTACTAATTGTGATTTGGTTGCTGAAGTTGTTTTTCAACAATTCAATTATTGCAAACGAGCTACTGGCTGATATTAGTGGAATTTTTCTATTGTGTCTCGGTTTGTTTTTGCTGCAACTGTCCGTGGACAGGTGTATGTGTTCACTTGCATAATGGTTTAGTGTGTGTGTGTATATGTTTCCTGCTGCTCAGAATGGCTTAAAACCATGAAAAAATAAATAAATAAATAAAGTGAAACACAAGTAGATGGCCTCAACACAAATTACCCATCATGCAGCATCGGGAAACGCACCAGAGCTCTGAATCTGTCTGGAAACGCTGTTCTGCATGAGCATAATCTTTAAATGTCCTTGTGTTTTGACCTTTACTGCATGAAATGGGCACTTTGTACTGCAGACTTAAAAGACGCTGAGAGACAAAGAGGCGTGCACTGACCTGTGCAGTGAGATCAATTCAGCGTTGAAAGAGATGCAGAAACTGGCTGATTGTGTGCCTATCTATGCTGTGTGTGTATGTGTGTGTGTGTGTGTCTGTGTGTATGTGGGCATGCATGCTTGCACGTCTAGACTGTCTGGGCGTGTATATATGTGTGTGTGTTGTGTATTGGAATTCAAACTTGTTTACCCCTCAAATGTCTTGATATGGGATATTTACATTCTGGAATGAGAAACAGATTCAGATTCAGGGACAGTTTCCAAGCCCCATTATCTTCCGTCACTTTCAAATCAAAATCAGTTTCCCCAGCCCTGTTGTTCTCCTCTCAGTCTAAAATATTTTCTCTTCGAGTGTGCCTGATGAAAGGTTTTCTCTGCACAGCCCCAGAGAGCCGGCATGGTGAGGGGAAGGCAACTGTGTGTGTGTGTGTGTGTGTGTGTGTGTGTGTGTGTGTGTGTGTGTGTGTGTGTGTGTGTCACTGGAACACATAGCGAATGAAAGATAGAAGATAGAAGCATTCGACGCTGACCCAAGCTGCCCTGCACTGCTGTGTTTGTTTAGAACAGAGAGTGAGTGCTTCATACTAAAGACGGATAACATCACCACCAGGAAACGCACGCGCACGCACGCGCACACACACATACACATACACACACAAAGGCAGACACACTAGCCCAAAAGCGCTTCTCTGTTGTGGTGCATGTTTGCTTGTGATGTGTGTTGTCTGAAGTGCTGTTTGTTCTCCTCCCCATGCTTGATCAGGTTGGATGAAATCTCCCTCTCCCTGCCGATGGCAGCGACACAGTAGCGGAGGGGGGATACTGATCTGTCAGCGCACCATACCGACAGCACTTAAGAGACTCAGGGTAATGGCTGTTCGTGGGCCCTGTTAAAAACCCTCCCCTGTTGCTGAGGCTTAGTGTCACTTAGGAGGAGGGTGTGAAAGATGCAGCACAAACTGCAAGGACTCTAACAAGATGCCTGCCAACTGTAAAGACAAGCTCCTGTCCAAAGAAATAACAAGATTCTAATGGCCATTTAAACCTCTGGCAGGTTAAATATGACCTCCTCTATTGGTTTATGTTGTTCACTTTTATGTATGTTAAGTACACGTGTCAGTGGAATTTTCTGTTGATATAATGTGATAAAAGAATTCATTAATAAGCCATTAAAACATGAAATATTTGTGACTACAGAAGCAAAAGTTACATCTAAAGTTAGGAAAAAATAACAGACATTTATAAATTACTGTAGCGTAATTGCTTTATCAAGACTGTGTGGGTGTAGATTGGCCAACAAGTCCTACTGCCAAAAAAAGAATAAGTTGTGAATAAGCATTTGCCTTCCAAAATGAGGCAATATGTTACAAAGCAAACAATATGACCATTACAAAAGTTTATATGACCGTTTCTCATCCGTTACCTCATTACCCTTGTGAGTGTTACATCATATAAAACCAGTCAGACGTCTAAATATAACCAACTTTCGAGGATTTAGGGGTTTTCAAGTATAAGGTGTGGGCCACCAGAACACAGACTACACTAACAGGATGAGCCAGTATTGAATAGAAGAAAGGAATACCAATGTTGACACAGGTAAGTGTTTAAATGAATGCAGAATCATGTAAAGATGAAATAAAGAACCAAATTCAACCTGCTCACAAAGACTGTGCAAATGTGGACAGAAGCTATGAAACAAGCGAGTAAGTGGACCTTCCTATTCCAACGTCAAGAATAAACTGCCAAGCTCAAGAATGCAGCAAAAAGGTAAAAGCAACAGATTTCATGCTTCCAAACTCGCTTTAACACTCAAGCTTTCCAATTTTTAAAAGTCTGAGGATAACAGTCATTTCTGAAATACAACATTTTCAAAAGTTCCAAATACGTTTCTTCAACAAATGACCTTTTATGAATAACTGTGCAAGTATTTAAGTATTTGTAGCGCAAATGATATAATTCAGGACAACACAGCCTACACCTTGCTTGCTTATTGGTCCACGCCTGTTATCTTATGGATTGAGTAGACACGCACAAGACATAGAGTTGGTCATTATTCTGCTGCAACTGTGGGGCTTCATAACTCAATAAGAACATGGCTGTTGGTGATTTATGCTGCGGACCACGGGAGTCTGTACATAAATCACAAAGAGCTCACCTATCGCTTTCACTTATTCATGCTAGCTATTATTTATACCGCCACTGACTGGCCCTGCGTGATCAATATCCTTAATTCTAATTACATCTCAAGCACTCGCCACTCTGTGTTGTTGGAACAACACGCATTTGCGTCGAAAATGTTAATCAGCGGGGTCGGCATGAGGCACAGGAGGGGATGAAAATCAGTGAATGAGGCAGAGTGGTAGAGCGAGAGGGAGTGTGATTAAAGCAGAGAGTCCAGAGATGAGAGTATCAGCTTTATACTCCAGCAGTGGGGATGACCCGAAATACCTGTGAGAGCACACGTAATCTGTCGTGTTCAGCCGAGGGTCCAAAATGGTGTAGAAGAAAGGCCAAGGCCAGATGAATAGAGAGGGGATCAGGCTGGCCAAACAAACAGAGCTCCTATCCAGAGCCGAGCGGCCTGTTGACACTCCTCATAGTTGGCTATCTGCGCTCCCATCGCCTGTTGACTCTACTACTCAGTGGATTTGAGACAAGGATCAGACCATGGCTCAAGTCAAAGTCTTGTGTTCATAATGCCCAGTATGCTAGCGGACACTATAGGACGCTTGTTGTGATAAGATCTCAGTCCCTGCTGGTCAACCTGCTGTTTAACTTCACAAACAACAGCTGTGATGACAATGATGGTAAAAAACACACTTTGTTTCTCTCTGCGGTGGTTACATGGTTGGTGCCTGTGATCGCATCTCATCTGCACAGCTAGCAGGGAAAAGCATAGCAGTGAGTGTGTTTGTTTGTGTGTGTGTGTGTGTGTGTGTGTGTGTGTGTGTGTGTGTGTGTGTATTGTTCGCTTTTGATCAAAGCTGATGTGAGCAGGGATGAAGGATATAATCCGCCTGGCAGGACACCGAGAGTGGCAACATCTTGACCCTTTGCACACTGGTTGTTATTTTGTCCACCAAAAGGGCAGAGAGGAAGATAAAAAATGAACATGTGTACAGGACAATGCATGATCACAACAAACCAGCCTCAAAAAGTGCACGAAGTTGAATATGTGATCATGCAGGTAAATAAATTGTTCCCGTGCAGACGTGACAGGAGTCGCCCTCATCTGCTGTTTGCCCACCAAAGATTACTCACACTGATAGATGTGTGTTTGTGTGCGAGCATCTGTGCCTCTGTGTGCTGTTTACTGTAGGGATGAGGAGTCTCCATAATCCAGAGCACTGCTGTGGCAACACGGAAACAGAAGTAGAGTGGATATAATCCCACGGGAAATAAGAAGAGGTGAAACGAAAAGGTCACCGTTGAGGAGGGAGTGGGACGAAAGATACAAAAAGAGAATTATCCAAAGTCAAAAAGATTTTCCAGGAATCTTTCTTGGAGAACATCCAAAGACTTACTTAGACCTGGCAACAGTGCTGCTGCTGCTGCTGCTGCTTCCTGTTTATGCTTGTTAACAATGTAACAATGCCATCAGGTTTTTTTCACCTTTTCAGGAAAAGGTGAATGTATAGCAACAAAATAACCAACATATTTTTAGATTTTGCTCCTGAATCTCTTCCTGGATGTGAATCATGAATTGGATGGAAAATTGTGGACCCTATGAGAATATTTTAATGTCATTTTTTTATTGTCTGTGTCATGTTTCATGTTCCGTGTGCAGGTGCGAATGTCTGCGTGTCAGTTTGCTTCCAGCTAATAAAATATCTCCCAGTGGATATGTTTCACATGCCCTGACATCAACTTTTGTCAAACAAGATTTGTCTCGTACTTGTTAAACTAATTGGCCTTCATCCTAAACTCGAAACAAATCATGTCATGCATTCCATTATAAATCTACCCCAGTGGAGGTTCTTGTCAATAGCAGGAGGGAAACAGAGGAGTGTGTGTTGGAGGAAATGTGGCCGTGTGGTAGAGGGGGCACAGAGCAGAAACACATCATAGTTGTTGTTTAATTTGATGATGTCTCCGGCGAGAGCAATGTGGGCGTGCTGCTGGCTCAGATCTATCTTCCCCTCTCTGTTTGTGAATGTGTTTTTAACCATTAGATCATTGTAGCAATACACTGGTGCACAGCGCTCCGGCATTACCCTGCCTGCAGCATTGATCCTCACAGCTTCATTTACAATGCTATGGATTTCTGCATCAGAGAGGAGGAGTGAACGACACAGAGAGACAATGAGTGAGACAGAGAGAGAGCAAAATGGAATTTTTGGAGGCAATTCCAATACGTGGGTATAGTGAATGTCTTAAAACTATATATATATATATATATATATATGGATTTGCTTTGAAGTCAACACGTGAAAACTTCAAAGGGCAAGTAGATAGGTTGTTATGTTATTTTTTTAAGCAGTAGACATTTTAAAGGGATACTGGAGGGATTTTAATATTATACGTCTATGAAGTTGGAGGACTTGTAAGAGACAGAAGTAGAATGGTCAACATCAAAGCAACATACGGTGCAACACCATCACATTTAGTCCATGGTGTGGATCAATCCCTGGATCTACGCTGGTCTTGTTAGCCTGAAATAACTGCTTGAGGGCATTGCCAAGATGGCTGCTGAGTGGCAATACTTACCTATGAGGACTTAGGCAGTACTCCTCCCTGACTAGTCAACTAAGAATGTAAATGAATTGAAATGAATGTCCCCTTAAAGATACGTTACTCAACATTTTTGATGTGAAGAATGGATTACATCATCATACATTTTTTTTTTGGATTTACTGTTTTGGTTCACGCTTACTTCTCTAAACAAATATTGTTTCGAGGTGCAGCAGGTTGTTGTTTTTAATGAAAAGGCCTATAACCCTACCTAACTAGCTACAGCACCTATTACCTGACAAGCACCAAATGGTAGATAAAGTTCGCAACTTGCTGGTGAATCTGGTGGAGAACAAAACAAAGCTAATAGGATAGTGAATGTTGGACTTTAACAAGTGGCTATAAACTGGACAACAAAAGAATGCTAATGTTGCTTTATGCCTGTTGGTTGTGAATATAAGCAACAGTTTGCTAACACATTAGTCATAGCATTCATTGTACATGGTGATAATATGTCAGTGTTGTATTTACAGTTTGTTCTGCTGCCCCCAAGTGGCTAAAAAAAATCAATTCATGGAAGGTTTAAGGTATTAAGTTGATACATTCAGTTCAGGTCAACTGTTCAACACATCACCAATCCCTAATCACCTGGATCCCGATGTGATCTGAATCCCACGAATCTGATATGTTCGAAAGAAATCTTAAGATTAGGCAAAAACGCTGCATGACATATTATTCATTCATGACAGATACTACTTGGCTAATGACATTACATCAATAATTGATAGGCATTTACAAATGCACAAACCGTATATTGATGTAATTTGAGTCCTGGCATATGAAGTGGGTCTAGTTAATGTATCCAGGGGGATTTATAATTCATTAATTCTCTGTAGCATCGATGATTGAGGCTTAGTATTGAGGATGTGCCAGGAGAGAGCAGAGAGAGAGAAAGCAAGAGAGAGAGAGAGAGAGAGAGAAAGAGAGAGAGAGAGAGAGAGAGAGAGAAGGACGGGTGAAGTCAAAGGTCAATCCACTGAGGTATAATATAACATGCACAAATGAATGAGCTCACTGGCTCTCCCTCACTCTCTCTCAGAAGCTTGGAGGGATTTCTTTAATCAGGGGGATCAGAGGGACTTATGAATGTCCACTACTTTGCACAGCCACGTACTACTGTGTGTGAGTGATTCTTTGGCTTGGCTTCTAGGGTTATGTGTGTAACTTCACCCAATTAAATGACACAATGCCTGTTACAGATTACAGTATTATGTCTGTAGCCATATTAGATGGATATTAGTTGGCTGTTTTTCAAGGTTTGGCTAGCCCTTTAGTTTCAGCTGCATATTTCGCTCAGTAGTTGTTGAAGAACCCATCAAACCTATGTGAGTGAATGTTGGACCTAAATTGAACAGGTGGCTGTTGAATGTTGAATGCTAATGTTACTCTATGTCTATTGACTGTGGATATAAGCAACAGTTTCCTAACACATTAGCCACGTTAGCGATATGTGTAATTTCACCGAATTCTATGCCTGTCACAGATTACAGGATTAATGTAAGGTGTCTGCAGCCATATTAGAGGCATATGGCTGATTTTCAAGGCTTGGCTGTGCCCCTACTTACAATCACAGTAAATGTCAGTGAAGAGATGGGTTCCCAGTTTGATGTGGAAGAATTCTACTGGCCTTTATAGAGTCCTGACCTCAACCCTATCCAACACCTTGAACTGGAACACCAACTGTGAGCTAGGTCTTGTCAGCTAACGTCAGTTGCTGAACTCAGTAACTAATAAGAGCAAATTCAAAAGCATTTAAATGAGCAACTTTAAATGAGTTTTACCTGCCTAACCTTAATGATACCTTCAAGTAATTGTTGGACATTTAAGAAATATGCTTATCCACTTTCTTGCCAAGAGTAAGCTGGGAAGATCACTAAATACAGTGTAGCTAGATCCAACAGCTGTTTAGCTTAGTTTAGCAAAAAGACTGGACACAGGGAAAAAAACAACCTCTCATAAAATGGTGAATCTACATTCCGGCTTTTGTGTGGATTAAATGTGTTAACGTGTTCATTTATGAGCTTTAGAGGTGCTGGTAGGTGGATTTTGTTACCTTTGGACAGATCCAGGCTGTTTCCCTCTTTTCCAGTCTTGCTAAGCTAACCAGCTGCTGTCTTCTTTTGTTACTTGTCTTTTTCTCACCATTCAATATACAGTACTACTTCCTGCACCACAGTATTGTCCTAATAATGCATCAGACGGTGTACTAACACAGTTTGTTCAAACAATGCCTTTGTACAGACAGAGGGTTTGTAAGTCATCAACAAAGGTTGGGGCATCTGTGCAAATTCTTTGCATTAACTTTCAAGACTTAATTTTACTTCCATTTCTGCAGGAAAACTCTAAGTTACCCAATTTCCTAATCTCTTGAAAATGCCTGTTTTTTTATAAAGTTTACATGATTTTTAAATTTTATACTTTTTTTTTAGTGTGGGCAGTTCACTGCTTACCTTTGTACCATTTAAGGTTATTGGTTACTGCTGAAATTTCAATAAAAACTGGAAAAATTGGGTTGTTCTAAAACTTTTTCCAACTATTCTTGTCATTACCTTTTTTCTTACTGTAACTATGATCTATCCATAACCTTCAAGAACCCTTCCAGACTTTTTTTTTTTTTTTTTTTTTTTTTTTTTTTTAAAAGGCTCTGCTCGGAATCATGATTTCTGTCTGATTCGCTTTTTCACAAAGTTATGTTAATCACTTAAATTTTAAAATTATATCTACTCTTCCTCCTTCATTGAAAAATCAAAATATTCAGAAGTTTAGCTATTAGACACAACATGTCTCCTGCATCACTGAAAAGCCTATTCTCGCTGTTTGTGAGCTGGAAGCTTGAAATTTCCACATCACACACGTTTAAGTTACAATGACTGCCATGACTGGATTTCTTACTTGAGATGCCACAAAATCATCCAGTACGTCATAAACTCACATTCAAGGTGAGCTCAGAAAAACATTCCCCCTTGAGGAGATGACAAACATCCAACTGAAGCAGCATTAAAAAAACACACATTCTTGAGTGGAGGGATGCTTTAACCTCCCTGTGGTAGCCATTCGTAATAATTGTAGTAAGCAATAACTGAAAAAAACATTAGTGTTACAGAAAGGAGTCAAACTTTAATAACATTTGAATGTATTAAAATTCTAATGTCTGCTTGAAGTTCAAAGTGATCTCTTTTCTTTTTTTACTTTAGCAGTGAAGAGTTCATGCACTGAATACTGCAACAGGTACATACAGTACTTATGTGATATAATCAGGTCAAGGCCTCAATGTTCAATATCCATTTTTGGAAGAATGGTCCTTGTTGGAAAAAGAGTGTGAGGATACAGGTATCCCTAGAGCTCTTATCAGCTCCACTTCTAGCTGATACACACTGACACACTTACAGGCACACACACACACACACACACACACACACACACACACACACACACACACACACACACACACACACACACACACTTCAATTATGAAGAAGAAATGCCATGGGTAAAATAAAAAAAGGGCTTCACACGGCCTAGTCCACTGTTGCCTCATCATTTGACACACACTGGATTTAGGTTCGAGTACACCCACACACACACTTATACATGAATACAGATAGACACTAATACTTGTACATGAATACAGACACACACACACACACACACACACAGGTTTGCGTTCACCATGATGCAACTTGCAGGTGCAAAAGTGAAAGAATAGTGGTAAGTGTAGAGCTGCCACCAGATGCCACCTTTTCACATCCACTTTTCTTAAAGTCAGTGAAAGCTTTATTTACTGAGCAGCTGATATGTCACAATAGTTATTTTCCAATCGCTTCCTCTATCCATAAAAAGCACAGAGTTGTTGCACAAATGAGTGTTACGGTATGTGATGCAAAGGACAACACAGTGTTTCACTAGATACAGTTTTTCTCTCCTATTGCATCTCAGTTTGGTTGATAAAATAGGGCTGCAGCTGGTCATAGAAACACAGCATCCCCTCTGTGGATACCTACAGGGTGTGTCACGCACCATTGTATCATAGCTCAGAAAAAACCCTGGTATGAACACAGAGATTGAAGGACATATGGAAAAAAGGAAGAGTCAGACAAGGTTGGGGGGAGAGAGGAGAGCAGAGAAATTCTGGACCACACGCTGCTGTGAGACTGCAGAGCAGACAGGGAAAGGGAGAAAATAGAGGCCTTTTTGGTATTTAATTGGAATTGATCCTGTGGAGCAGCTGAAAATTTTAACAGTGGGCAGATCCATACATTTTAGGCATGGAATGACCTGCACATGCATCAAAACACAGAGCCTCACAACACAGAAACAAAAAAAAAAAAAGAGATTCACCCTGTGAATCACACAAAAGCGGAACAGAGGCCAACAGAGTTAGGGAGGGGCTAAAATGTTGGGGGGGAAAAAAATGAAAGGATGAAGGGGGAGAAAAAGAAAGAGGGAACACAGGCAACACAGGAGCAGAGAGCAGGAGGGTAGGAGGGAGGAAAACAACAGACAAGTTTTAATATTTCTTCAGAGATGATTTATTTATCCACCTTATGGCAACACCACCCGTCTGGGCCAAACAAACCAACAAGATGCTCAATAATGGAGGCACAGGAGAGGAGGAGATGTTTAGTTTGAGCTCATGGATGGTCTGTTTCAAAAATATACGTATGTGTAGAAAAATCAACTGCCAAAAACCTGCTCGTTGGTACATATATAGACACACACACATATATATATATATATATATATATATATATATATATAATGTAGTTGTAGATTATTCATAAGTATCAATTATAATTGACTGTATATAGGCGGTAACTGGCTCCTTTTGGTCAGTTGTGTTAAAACAGTTTTAAATATTCAACACTTTACTGTATGAAACAAGTTTTCTGACTTAATTTGACTGTTAAAGTAATATGTATAAGAATGTCAGTGTACTACAGTGTGTGTGTGCACATGCAGCTTTGCACCAGAGAAACTGTCCCATTCTGCACCCACTACTTTCTGAGAAAACAGCAGTAATGAGCTCAGATAAAAGAAAAAACATGAAAGGAGGAGGGATACATTACCATGTGTGAAGAAAAAGAAGCGTGCACGACGTCCTGCTCCTTCCCACCTCTGTCTTTGTTAGCGTGCTTGCATGTGGGCATAATGCACATGTGCACGGACACGTTCGCACACATGCCAACACAAACACAGAGGCAAACAAACAAAACATGGAAAGCCAGTGCCTAAAGACAAAAGCTGCGCTGCGGAACAAAAGACGACCAAAAAAAGCCATCAAGACACCCGCAGCAGGCACCCATTGTGATTAATGAAAACAAATATTGGGAGAGAGTGGGGCACAGGCGCAGAGAAACAGCACAAACAATGGAGCAGACAGCATAATGCATTCAGGGTTCGCTGACGGCCCTCTAGTGCAGAATGAGAATAATAGGAGGAGAGAGAAAGTGGGATAGAGGGACAAGAGAGGGAGGCAGAAGGAGGGGAGGAAGAGGAAACAGGAGCACTAATGCGAAATCCATTCTCCCTAAAAACATCAACACACACACACACCAGCCAGCTTTCAAACCCACAGTGCTGTCAGTGTGTCTGTGCTTACACCTGCTACTCTTAACAGTCTGGATGCAACTGTCTTTCCTGCTGCAAGAGTGAGTATGAATATGATGCGCACGCGCGCACACACGCACGCACGCACACGCACGCGCGCGCGCACACACACACCACACACACACACACACACACACACACACACACACACACACACACACACACACACACACACACACCTGAAGGCATTTCAGACTTTAAATGTAGTAAAAAATTTCTATGGCGTGCTGTATTCTCAGTTTCATGGAATCTTGGGACATTGAACCTGTCATTGCAAAGTAATGACAGCTATAGGTTACACCAAATTACATGTACGCATCCAGTTTGACAGACAGCCTGTGATTTTCAGGTCATTTTATAATAGGTTGGTTCAGAGTTTATCAATTTGCAGGTTGGTACCTTTAGAGAATGTTTTAAAATAGATATTTATTTGACGAGACAATCCCAGCTGACGTGCTTCAGAGCTTTCAGCCATATCACATGGTGTTCACCAACAGTTGCAGTTTGCTCAGTTGTCACAGGGCTGTTGATGTTGACACGTACAGTATATTCTGAGCATGTTTAGGACTTCCATGCTCGCATAAAAGTTGCGCTTTTCATTCTATTTCTGCTTCATTCAAAAGCTCTGGGGCAAGTGAGTAAGTGGATGTGAGTTGAGGCTATTTTGTCAACAAGGACTCGGATGAACTGTCAAGTTTGAAGTTATAATTTTTCTTTGATCCATTTTGATCTCACAGAATCCTCTTGTAAACAAAATTAAAATGGTTTATGTTTGAATTCACAAAAACTTCACAGGTCTAAAAAAATTTCCTGGTAATGAAAATTCTGGGACCTGAAATCACAGGCTTAAAGAATGTTCAGGTTCTAATGCACCATGTAGGTTATAAAGTTGATAATTGGTTGTGATCATTAAAGGAGGTTGAAAGACTATTGATTTGCACTAATACAAAGTGATATCAATTACATCGTTACCATTCAAGGCACTATAAGTAGTTATGGGTGAAGTTTAAGTATCTAGCAAGATAGAGGCATGAAGACGCTGCATTATGTGCTCTGCAGTTTTATCTTTTGTCAAATAGAAGACACTGGTGGTGAAACAAACATTTATGATGACACTAACCACAGAGAAACTGAAATCCAGACACCTCTGCTCATTAGGCTGCTAATTAGAGCTGTGCTGATTGAATCATCCTCTTCAAACATACTTGTTATACGTATGTTCACCAAGGAAATGAATGACATCCAGTGACCCTGAACGTCCTCTATTAGCCTGTAATGATGTAAAGCAAACTGATGTCAGACTTGATCATTTAGCTCTAGAAAGTCCACATTTAGCTTCACAGCTTTAACTTTCCAGCTTGAAGCAGTCTGCGTGATAAGACAAACACCAGGGGACGGGGGGGGGGCCTTCCAGTGGCTCGACAACCCACTGGGGATCAGTGCAACTTATTTCCCTTCGTCAATGGTCCCTAAACAAACAGAGCCAGCGGGACAGGGATGAAGGAGCACATTTATGTTGTGAGACAAAGGGTTAGCCGAGGGAGGGGGGACGGAGGCAACAGTCGGGTCTGGCTGTCTGACCGAAGCCTTCCTTTGGTGGTCTGTGTTATTCCAATCCGGCTTCATTACAGGCTTATCTCTAGGCAAGCCACACAGCCAGCGAGAACGGGCCAGAGAAGCACTGCGAGGTTGTGGACCCGGCACACCTGCCACCTCAGATAAAATAAACATCAGAATTAGGGCGCAATTTTGGCTCCCGCTTCTCAGCGTTTTTTTGGCCGCTCTGCTCTCTCTCATCCGCCTTCCTTGTTGATTAATCCCTTGCTCCTCTCTGTTTGTCTCTGTTTTGCTCAACACCCACCCACCCACACACACACACACACTTTTTTCCCCTGCACCCTCTCATTCCCTCCAGCCCTCCCTGACAGGGCTGTGATAATGGGACAGTAAATTAAGACCATCCCGTTTCCCACCTATCATCCTCTCAGCAGTTGATGTGATCTCTCACCTATAAGGTCAAAGGCTAATCTGTGTAAAGCAGGCAGCGCCATGGTCAGGATAATCAATCACTCTGTGCTGCGATATCACAGGCGCCACAAAAATGCTGTAAACATCACTGTGAAATCCCCCTCCCACAAACACACCTGATGCCTTTATGTGCATTTCAAAAAAAAAAAAAAAAAAAAAAAAAAACACACACACACACACAACCACCACCACTAGGTTTCACTTACTGACACGATGATAGCCAGGTTTAACGTAATTAACAGACATTTATATTGCAACCTGTTTCAAGACCAGCCGCATCGCGCTGCCAAATATTTGTCATTTCATAGTCAAAACCGGCTCCTTCTGCAATTGCTGCTGGCATAATAGCAAGTGTTTACATGGTTTTTTAGTCTTTCACGTTCTTCACTTTGCTGGAAAATCTAATCACTCTCACAGGTTTCACTTAATCACATAAAAAACAAAACCTGAACTATTGAGTCTCTTTAATCCACTTTGTGAATACATATTGGAGAACACAGCTTTCAAATTCCAAAAGGGATTAGTTCTAAACGGCAGAGACAGAGAGGCCTTTGAGGGGAGCTAAAATTACAGGTGGAGTGATCCCTTCTAAAATTATCCAACTCTTTTATATTGCACCTCTGAAGAATTCATGCTCATGTTTAATTCCCAAGCTCTGATAACGAATGTCTCCTCCAAGCACCTGAAGATTAATAGACTTTTACCAGGTGCTCTCTGTCTTTTTATAACACACTCCAGCTATTTAAACGCTCAGCTGTCTGGCTGTCAGCTTACAGCATGAGGTCATTTAGAGGAAGTCTTCACCCATGGATATGTACTCACTGAGTGGTATGGCAAATACCATCTGACTCAAGGAGAAAGAAAAGTAAACACAAAATCAATTGCAAATATAGCTTTGATTTTGAATGTTGGCAAGTGATTTGATTTACGTAAAATAATTTTAAACAAGGCCAAGAGTTCACAGCCATGCTAGCAGCTCTGTGTGGCTGTACTACAGGAGTGATGGTCAAATAGCTTCAGAAACCTCCCCGAATACACCTGTAGGGGGGTCTGTGTTTGCATGAAGCCGACAATCGGACATTAACTCCCACCTCATGCCATGACTGGTAAGCTGGGCATGGATGAGAATAGACCCAGAGTTTAAACATCTCCATCCATAGCTCTTCTTTTTCGTTCCGGACACGACTTGTCACTTTTCGTGTGAACAACCAAGTGCAAGACTATGAGTTGCTGTATCTCAATTTGCATACTTCCATACTCACACTTGCTATTTTGAGTGCATAAGTGTGTTCATATTGACAAGCAAGGCAACATGCAGTGCACTGTAAGTATACCGGATGGTGCACACACTTCTCACCCTCGATGGTCACCATGTTGGCTACATAGCTGAAGGGGAAGGATCATCAATGTGTTTTCAAAATTGTGAAATCAGTGCCCAAAGAAGGAGGACACGTCGACGGTGCCAATGGTGGCCTAATTTCCAGGTAACACAGGACACAGAGGGCACACACAGGAAGGTGGGCGACGATCATGTTCACCTGGTAGCGATAGTCAATTCCAGTGAGTGCACAGTGGCAGTATTTGATTTGGGACAGCGTTGCTCTGCTCGAAATTCACGCACTATGCCAGTGAGTATATTGTGTACACAGTGTGCTACATGTGGGTGAACTGACTGAAGTGTCCGATTTGAGACACAGCAAGTGTCTAGGAACGAATGTCTGAAAATGTGCGCCGTTACCCTCATGAGATTGCATCTCCCCTCTCCCTATTCACCCCTACATGAGTGTAGCCATTTGATATATAAACACCTGATTTCCGATGTGCTCAGATAAAAACATTGTTAAAACTACTTTTGACTGTGTATATCCCGGACCCTTAGGCAATGCGGTGCTTTGAGCTAAATGCTAACATCAGCATGCTAAAAAGCTCACAGTGACAAAGCTAACATGATGATCTTAAGCCGGTTACCATGCTAACATCTGCTCAGGCACTAAACATAAAGTGCAGCTGAGGATGATGGGAATATTATTAGTTTTTCAAGTGATAAACCAAAGTATTAGGCAAATTTAAATTTTGACCTGATGATAGCCCTAAAATAAAAAGTTAAAGAATCACCAAAGTTGGTACAGTTCATCTTGAAGGGGACTAGAATGTCTTTAAATCTCATGGCGATGCATCTAGTAGCTGTTGAGACAATTCACTTACTGCCAAAAATGTCAACCGCATGGTGATGCAAAAGGAAAATTTGAGGGGATCACCAAAGTCATATTGCTGCATTGTCTGGGAACTATTAATGTCGACACAAGGTTTTTGCCAGTCCATCCCATAGTTGTTGAAATATTTCACAAAAAAAGGAAAAGTCAACCTCATGGTGGTGCTACAGATAAAAGTCAGGGGATCACAAAAGTCATTAGGATTCATCCTCTGGGGACCATGAATGTCTGTAGAAAATGTCTTGGCGATGGATCAAATATTTCAGTCTGGAATAGATTGGTGGCTACCTGACAGACTGCCACCCTTAGAGCCACGCTGCTAACATGGTTAGAAAATACAGGAATTACTTGCAATAAATACGGTGTTTCTTTTGGATGTTTGTTTTGATTTGAATAAAATTATTTACTTGAAAAGAAAAACTCCTAGCAATGAACAGAAGAACAGAAGTGTAGACCGGCTACACATCACTAAACCAAACATTTTTGCTGTTGCCCACGCACCTCCTTCCACCAACACAAGCCAAACTTTGAGTGATGAAAAAGCATATTCAGATTTCACACTCCAATAACAACAAGTAATCAAGGCCAGTGGTGGAGCCGCGCCGACAGAGGCAGCAGACCGAGGCGGAGTGACGCTGCCGCAGCCCTCAGTCACACTCTAAACACCTGTCTCCAAATGGACACATCAATCCCTATTTCACAGCCCGCCTGGCCTCCTTCAATGTCACACATAAACATACACACGTGGTATGCAATATATATATACACACACACACACACACACAAACTACACAGACATTTCCGTGTATCTGTTGTAGCAGATGTTTTTAAAAATCGACAGTGGGTTAAGACTTTTGGACAAAGTATTTATCAACAAAGCCAGAACAGGAGCCACCAAATGGGTGGGGGGTTAAAGAAGATGGAAAGTGGCAGAGCAGAAATCAATCCGTTGCAATGCAGCATATGGTAATCTCACTCTTCTGCGGGACGGGCTGATTCACAGCCCTGGAGTGGCGAGGGAAAGGTGCGACATGTGAGAAAACAGTCGTGGACTGAAAAGAGGGTACTGAGAAGCACTTAGCACCTGGTCTGGGATAATACCCATTCTCTCTCTCTCTCTCTCTCTCTCTCTCTCTCTCTCTCTCTCTCTCTCTCTCTCTCTCTCTCAAACACACACACAAACACAAGCACTTTGCCTAATAGAGTAGCAGCAGTAGTCAGCGTTTCCCATGGCAGGCTGTAATCGCATGGCTGGACTCAGTGATGGATTTTGGGTTAGAGGCAACATCAGCACCACTGCAATAAACACACACACACACACACAGTTCAAACACACACACACACACACACACACACACACACACACACACACACACAGTTCACATGTGCATACTCTTAGGTATTTGCACAAAAGGTTCTGCGGACAAAAGGATTAATGCTGATATGTGAAAGTTAAATGGAAGAAGCACATGAAGGATAATGGTTGTTTTAGGGATTTTTTTCCCTCCTCCATACAAAGCAGGAACAATTCTTTACTGTAACAATAATCAAAAAAATCTCCCAGGAATTTAGATTTAATGGGTTTCATTAACAATGTAAAGATGCCATCTACCTTTATTTTCACATATTTGAAAAAATTAATAAGTAACCGTGCATTATTTATAATTCAATGATTTCACTGAGCCTTAAAAAGAAGTGGTCCCAGTTTGTGTCTCACATTTATTATCGTGACATTTTATTGAAGTTAAGAATTTGTTTTTCCAAAACTAAATAGCTGTTAATCTCAAAAGGTCATTTAATAACACTTTCCACTGTTGTGAAGGCATTTCAAGAATCCTCATAGACTTTTAAAACCATACAGATGCAAAAATTGTCCCTCCTGTAAACGGTGCCTTTTTTCTATTGTATGCTAGGCAAAATAGGCATGTCAATGCTCAAGTTGTACAACGTGACACTAAATTTTAAAGTTTTATTACTAGTCATATTTTGTGTTGGGCAACAATGCATTTTTAGTACCGAGTAAGGGATCACAGGATTTCGAACTGTGATTTTCTTTCAGATACTATTTGCACGCAGGGTGGATAGCCAATGTGGCTATTTACACCCGTGTGTGTATTACATGGTAGAGACAAGCACCCGAGGGTACATGGCAAACAATGCTATTTTCACCTCGGGTGGATAGTCAATGTGGCTATTTACACCCGGGTTTTATGCTCTCCTGGACAGCTTCAATGAGTTACATGGGAGAAGATGTGGCAGAAAGGCTTTCCAACACGTGGTTAACATTAAGAAAGGGTTTATTTTATATGATCTTTTCCTAAACCTAACAAAGCAGATTTGGTGCCTAACCCTAACCAATGACTAACTGCAACTGAAACCTATAAATAAAAAAAATAGAATAAATTTAAATGAAAAAAAAACAAGTCACACAGGAGTTGAACCTGAGTCTCTTGGTGGACACGTGCTTTACTCATTCATTCACCATGAAATACTCCCTATTTGGACTTTGTTGCTCTATATACTATGTCACCTGACTTCCTGAAGCCTGTTTGCTATAGCATTTAATACGCACCTAACAGGCGCAGACGCTTAAAGCACCACCTGCCGTATGGCACATACTAAACGGTGCATTACAACAATTTGCACCGTCTTGTACGCCAAAAAAAAAAACGAGGCTCTTAGGGAGCCATTGGTTGTTCCATACGAGTGTAAATAGCTAAATAGCTACCATGTGACTATTTTCACCCGGGTGCAAACAGACGCTCCATATTGGGTTTTTTTACGTTACTGTTATTAATCCCATTAACGGTCCATTACCTGCTGTCTTCCCCACCCGATGATAGAGGGTTGATGTCAGTTTCTCACTCTGTGTGGGTGCATGATGGGGGGTCTTTCCTCCTAGCGCCCACAGACATGTGGCTGTCTTTGGAGTTAGTAATATGAGGAAACTTTGGATTGAGGCTGAGTCATGAAAGTTGAGTAATAACTTTCGCTAAGTAAGTACATTTTCAATGAGTAATATCTAGATTACTAAATAAGTAACTGATTAGATTAGATTTAGATTTGTTTAGATTGATGTTACTTCGTATTATTTGAGGAGAAGAAATATGGAGATATGATTAGGATGGTAGATTTAGATTCTCTGGTCCCAGGTGCAGTGAGGGGTAAGACAAAGCATGTTTGCTTGAGAGATCTGTGGCCAGATGAGGCTTACAGACAGCTGAATTATTCACAGACCAGCACAGACGAATCCTCACTGCTCAAAACACATGCAGACCTTGAGTGTATGTGCACACTTACACTGGTTCACACCAACATACACAAACTTACAAATAAAGGTACCTCTGGACCTACACACATAGACATTCAATATTGATAAAAATGAATGAGAACATGCTGAGGGCACCACCATCTGTGAGCAGATGAATAATTTCAGGAATCTAACCGAATCCCACTGTCTTGCTGAACTCCTTGAGTGTTGCAGCGGTCCATAAATACCGTGTGAGGGTGATGATGTGAAAACTGGTTGTGATAAAAAAAAAAGAAAAAGAGGTCATAAAAACGACAAACAGAAACAGACATCTCCATCTTATTCACCCTCTCTTCCATTAGTGTGACAATTTCATTAAACAAACATAATGTACAAAATCATTTCCTCGACTTGGCTGGCTCCAAGAAATTAACAGCAACATGGAAGTCATGCATAATGAATGTGAACATTTGCCATCTACAAGTCTCCCACAGTCAAACATTAATTCAACCTCGCGCAGGGTGTGGAAAGGGAGGAGGAGGACAAATGGAGCACAGGGAAGTGGAAGGACTTTGGAGAGTGAAAGTGAAACCTTTGGAGGTGGTCTGACAAAGATATACGCTGCTGGGATAAAGTTCTCTGAGCCCAGTTGATTGTGTTGGAGTCTGAGTAAAAATTGTGAACGATAAGAAGGCATGAATTGGCTTAAAATCTGTGGTTTCATCCAAATCATTTCACCAAAATGAAAGCAAGTCATAATGTTGGCTTTCACAAATTACACTGTGGACACTCTCATTGCGAAGAAAGGAGAAAACTGCCCACTGTCATAGCCAGACATTGTGCAACACGCCAAAGTGCATCAGCAAGACAAATATTGCAGTTCATATAGCATAAAAAAGGACAAATATCAAATAATTGAATTCAACTTGACAGGGGAGTTAAAAGTACACATCAAGTCAAATGAAGTCAACTTGCTGCCCTTTTTCCCATTGATCAAAAACAGGAGAGTTTGACACGATCATGCCAGAAACACTTGGCATTATCTAATTCTCTTTGCATAAATCTCACAATCATTTATCTAGACACAACACAAAATGCTTATGGTAACATTTGAGGGTGGGCAGCTGGGAAAAAAAAAAAAAAAAAAAAAGCTCATCCTTCACAAGGGTTGATTTATTACCCAGTACAGCAGGGTCATACATTAATTTCGCTCTTTATATAAAAGGCCTGTTATTTCTGCATGCATAAATAAAACACTCAGACAGACATGCACACATAAACACACGCATAGGAGCACGCACGCGCACAAGCCATGCACGGTTGCAGCCTTCACACTCAGCTTGCGTTGGGGAAAATGTCACAGTGTCGAGAGGATGTTTATCTGGCGGGGACAGATTTGATAGCTTGACGGGGACGCCGAGGCTTCTCTGTGATGCAATGTGCGCACATGTGTGCCTGTGTGTGTTTCGATTGCGATGTGTGTTGTCTCTGACTGACGCGGGGCTATGGGAGATGCCAGCGTAGCGCACGGCGCTCACCCAGACGCACATCAGATCTGACACCGCCGAGCCAGCGGTGTGACAGGCATGTGACAGGGCAGAGCTGGTCCTAAATGACTTCTTAGGCTCCATTACCCTGCCAAAACACTGGACACGCCATTTCCCATTTCCCCTTCATGGTCACAGAGCCCCTTACTATTCACAAATGGATCACTGATTGCACCCTACCTTTCGCTCAGTGTAGATTAATCACACATAGATGCAAGCTTGCATGCACACAGATAAGACAAGCCCTCCCCTGCAAATCAAAGGGAGAGGCTGAGCGGGGTGCTGAGTGCCAGGAGCAGGCCAGCAGCAGTGGTGATTATCCTCAAGTAAGCATCAGTTGTTGGTATTTACACTGCCACTCTAGCCTCTGATGTTTTGACACTGGCAGCCTCTGGAGAGCAAGAGAATTTGTCAAGAACTGCTTTGAGAGGCCGTGGACTGAAGGTGACCGAGGATGAATGTGTCATTAGCCGAGACACAAATTAGTACAGGGGGAGTGGAGA
>NW_019174416.1:3542110-3557650 GCF_002260705.1 Seriola dumerili | reverse complement strand
ACCTGTAAGCATAGTCCAATTCTCCAGTGAGTGCACAGTGGCGAGTATTTGGATTTGGGACAGCGTTGCCTGCTCGTAAATTCACGCACTATGCCAGGAGTTATATTTGTACACAGTGTGCCACATGTGGTGCAACGACTGAGTGTCCGATTAGACAACAGCCAAGTGTCTAGAACAATTGCTGAAAATGTGCAGCCCTACCACCTCATAGATGCATCTCCACCTCTCCCTATTCACCCCATAACATGAGTGTAGCCATTTGATATATTAAACACCTATATTCCGATGTGCTCAGATAAAATAACATTGTTTAAAAACTACTTTTGACTGTGATTAATCCGGACCCTTATGCCAATGCGGTGTTTGAGCTAAATGCACAACTTCAGCATGTAAAAAGCTCACTAATGAACAAAAACTAACATGATGCATCTTAAAGCCGGTTACCATTTGCTAACATCTGCTCAGGCACTAAACATTAAAAGTGGGCAGCTGAGGATGATGAGGAATATTATTAGTTTTTCAAGTTCATAAACCAAAGTATTAGCAAATTTTAAATTTTGACCTTGATGATAGCCCTAACATAAAAAGTTAAAGAATCACCAAAGTGGTACAAGTTCATCTTGGTAAGGGGACTAGGAAGTCGTTAAATCTCATGCGGAAGCACCTTATAGCTGCTTGAGACAATTTCACTTACTGCAAAAAAATGTCAACCGCATGGTGAATGGCAAAGAAGAAATTTGATCGGGAACACAAAAGTCATATTGCTCGCATTGTCTGGAACTATTAATGTCGACACAAGTTTTGCCAGTACCATCATATTGTTGAAATATTCTACAAAAAAAGTAAAAGTCAACCTCAGTGGTGGATTGCTAACAGATAAAATCAAGGATCACAAAAGTCATTAGATTCTCCTCTGGGACTTGAAATGTCTTGTTTAGAAAATTGTATCCCTTGCGATGGATCAAATATTTCAGTCTGTAATAGATGTGTGCTACCTGACAGACTTGCACCCTATAGAGCCACGCTCCTAACATGGTTAGAAAACTACAGGAATTACGCAATAAATACGTGTTTCTTTGGAGTTTGTTTTGATTTGAATAAAATTACTTTACTTGAAAAGAAAAAACTCCTAGCATGAACAGAAGAACAGAAGTTGTAGACCGGGCCTACAATCACTAAACAAACATTTTTGCTGTTGCCAGCACCTCCTCCACCAACACAAGCCAAACTTTGCAGTGATGAAAAAGCATATTTCAGATTCACCACTCCAATAACAACAAGTAATCCAAGGGCAAGTGGTGAGCCGCGCCACAGAGAGCAGCAACCGAGGGACAGTGACGTCTATGCCGCCAGCCCTCAGTAACACTCTAAACACCCGTCTCCAAATGACACATCAATCCCATTTCAAGCCTGCCTGCCTCCTTCAATGTCACACATAAACATACACACGTGTGATGCAATATATATATATACAACACACACACACACCAAACTACACCAACATTTCCGCTTGATATCTTTGTACAGATTTTTAAAAATCGCAGCTGGGTTAAGACTTGGACAAAAGATTTATCAAACAAAAGCCAGCACACAGGAAGCCACCAAATGGGTGGGGGGTTAAAGAAGATATGGGAAATGTGCAGAGCAGAAATTCAATCCGTTTCATGCAGATCATGGTTAATCTCAACTCTTCTGCGGGGACGGGCTGACTTCACGCCCTGGAGTGCGAGGAAAGGTGCGACATGTGAGAAAACAGATCGATGGACTGAAAAGAGGTACTTGAGAAGCACTTGCAAACTGGTCAGTGATAATCCATTTCCTTCTCTCATCCTCTTTTTCTTCTCTCTCTCTCTCTCTCTCTCTCTACTCTCTCTTCTCTCTCTCTCTCTCTCTCTCTCTCTCTCTGTTTTCTTTCTTCTCTCTCTCAACACACACATCAAACACAATGCACTTTGCCTAATAGATATGCAGCTAGTAGTCAGCGTTTCCCATGAGGCATGCTGGATCGCATCGCTGGACTCAAGTGATGATTTGGGTTAGAGCAAACATCCAGCACCACTGCAATAAACACACACACACACACACAGTTCAAACACACACACACACACACACACACCACACACACACACACACACACACACACAGTTCATGATGCAACTCTTAGTATTTGCACAAAAGTTTCTGCGTAACAAAAGGATTAAATGCTGATATGTGAAAGTTAAATGGAGAAGCACTATGAAGCGATAATGTGTTGTTTTAGGCGATTTTTTCCCTCCTCCATACAAAGCAGGAACATTCTTATACGTGATAACAATAATCAAAAAAAATCTCCCAGAATTTTAGATTTAATGGGTATTCATTAACAATGTAAAGATGCCATCTACCTTATTTCACATATTTTGAACAAAAATATTAATAATAACGTGGACATTATTTTATATCAATGATTTCACTGAGCCTTAAAAAAGTGGTCCAGTTTGGTGTCTCACATTTATATCGTGACATTTTATTGAAGTAAGAATATTTGTTTTTCTCAAAACTAAATAGCTGTTAATCTCAAAAGTCATTAATAACACTTTTCCACTGTGTGAAGCATTTCAAGAATCCTCATAGACTTCTTTTAAAACCATACAAGATGCATAAAATGTCCCTCCTAGTAACGTTGTGCCTTTTTTTCTCATTGTATGTAGGCAAAATAGGCATGTCAATGCTCAAGTTGTACAACGTAACACTAAATTTAAATTTTCATACTAGTGCATATTTTGTGGTCTGGCAACAATGCCATTTTTAGTACCAGTTAAGGCGATCACAGATTATCGAACTTGTGATTTTCTTCAGATATATTTGACGCAGGTGGATAGCCCAATGTGGCTATGTTACACCCCGTGTGTTATTACATCGTAAGGACAAATGCACCCGAGGGCGTAACATTGCCAACAATGCTATTATTCACCTCGGTGATTAGTCAAGTGGGCTATTTACAACCCCAGGTTTTTATCTCTCCTTGGACACATCAAATATTACATGGGAGAAGATGTGGCAGATAAGACTTCAACACGTGGCTTAACATTAAGAAATGGGTTTATCTATTTACTATGACTTCTTCCATAAACTCTAACAAAGCGATGTTTGGTTGCTAACCCTAACAATGATAACTGCAACTAAACTATAAATAAAACCAAAACTAGAAACAATTTTAAATGAAAACAGATAATAAAAACAAGATCAGATTCAACAGGAGTTAAACCTGAGTCTCTTGGTGGGAACACGTGCTTTACTCATTTCATTCACATTGAAATATCTCCCTATTTGGACTTTTCTCTATATACTATGTCACCTGACTTCCTGAAGCTGTTTGCTATTACATTAATTACGCACCTAACAGCGCAGACGCTTAACCACACCTGCCGTCATCGGCACATAACTAAACGGGCATACAACACATTTGCACCTTATTGTACGCCAAAAAAAAAAACCGAGCTCTTAGGGAGCCATTGCTTGTTGCACATACAGGTAAATAGCTAAATAGCTACCATGTGCTACTTTTTCACTCCGGGTGCAAACAGACGTCCAATGTTTTTTTACGTACTTTTTAATCCCATTAAACTCATCCATTACCTGCTGTCTTCCCCACCGATGGATAGAGGGTCGATTGTCAGTTTCTCACTCTTGTGGGTGCATGAATGGGGTCTTTTCTCCTAGCCCACAACATGTGGCTGTCTTTGGAGTTAGTAATATGAGGTAAACTTTGGATGAGGCTGTAGTTCATGAAAGTTGAGTAATAACTTTCGCCTAAGTAAGTACATTTTCAATGAGTACATATCTCTAGATTACTAAATAAAAGTAATGATATAGATTAGATTTAGATTTGTTTAGATGATGTTATCTTCGTTATTATTCTGGAGGAGAGAAAATGAGCATATGATTAGGCCGATGGTAGATTTAGATTCCTCTGCGTCCAGCGATTCATGTCGGCGGTAAGACAAGCACTGTTAGCTTTGAGAGATCTGTGCCAGACTGAGCTTACAGACACCCAGCTGAATTATTTCACAGTACCAGCACAGAGCGAAATCCTCATGCTCAAAACACATCAGACACTTGATGTTGATGTGACCACCTTACACTGGTTCACATCAACACACAATTACTACAAAATACTCCCCCCCCTTTAGGGCTATAATACCCCTTACCACAACATCCTATCTCGAACACACGGCTCTGCTGCACCCAAATTTTTAGACATTAATATTGATAAAACATGAATGAGAACATGTGAGGCACCAACCCTGTCATCGACAGCATAAAATAATTTCAGGGGAATCAACCGAATCCCACTTCTGCTGAACTCCTTGATGTTGTCACGCGTCCAACAATACCGTTTGGTCGAGGGTCTGATGTGAAAACTGGTTGTGATAAAAAAAAAAGAAAAAGAGGTCATAAAAACGACAAACAGAAACAACATCTCCATCCTATCTCACCCTCTCTTCCATTAGTGTGACAATTTCATTAAAACAAACATAATGTACAAAATCATTTCCTCGACTTGGCTTGCTCCAAGAAATTAACAGCAACATTGAAGTCATGCATAATGAATGTGTAAACATCCATCTACAAAGCTCTCCCACAGTCAAACATTAATTCAACCTCGCGCAGGTGTGGAAAGGAGGAGGAGGACAAATGGAGCACAGGGAAGTGAAGGACTTTGGAAGTGAAAGTGAAACCTTTGGAGTGGTTCTGACAAAAGATATACGCTGTTGGATAAAGTTCTCTGAGCCAGTTATTGTTTGAGAGTTGAGTAAAAATTGTGAACGATAGAAGGCTATGGATTGCTTAAATCCTGTGGTTTCATCCAAATCATTTCACCAAAATGAAAGCAAGTCATAATGTTGGCTTTCACAAATCTACACCGTGACACTCTCATTCGAAGAAAGGAGAAAACTGCCACTGTCATAGCCAGACATTGTGCAACAGCGCCAAAGTGCCATCAGCAAGACAAATATTGCAGTTCATATACATAAAAAAAGGACAAATATCAAATAATTGAATTCAACTTGACAGGGATTAAAAGTACACATCAAGTCAAATGAATCAACTGTGCTGCCCCTTTCCCATTATTATCAAACAGGAGAGTTTGACACGATCATAGCCAGAAACACTTGGCATTATCTAATTTCTTTGTAAAATCTCACAATCATTTATCTAGACACAACACAAAATGCTTATGTAACATTTGAGTGGGCAAGCTGGGAAAAAAAAAAAAAAAAAAAAGCTCATCCTTCACAAGGGTTGATTTATTACCCAGTACAGCAGGGCAATACAATAATTTCGCTCTCTTATATAAAGGCCTGTTATTTCTGCATGCATAAAATAAACAGCTCAGAAAGACATGCAACACATAACACACGCATAAGGAGCACGCACCGCGCACAAGCCATGCACTGTTTGCACTTCAACATCAGCTTGCGTTGGGGAAAATGTCACGAGTGTGAAGGATGTTTATCTCGGGACATATTTGATAGCTTACGGGGGACGCCGAGGTTTCTCTGTGATGCAATGTGCGCACATTTGTGCCTGTGTGTGTTTCGATTGCATGTGTTTGTCTCTGACTGACGGGCTATGGAGATGCCAGCGTAGCCCACGGCTCACCCCAGACGCACATCAGATCTGACACCGCCCGACCAGCGGCTCCATATCCTCAACTCCGCACAATTACCTTTAATCCAATCTTCCCTTGTAACGCGCATTTACACGCAGAGTCTGCGATCCAAAATCAGAATCTCCTTTCACTCCCATCCCACTGCAAAACCAATCTGACACCGCCATCTTCATCCCATTCACCCTTACCCATATCACAGTAGATAGACCCTCTTACTATTCTCACCTCAATATGGACACGACATCCATTCTGATCTGCCACCCTAACCTTTCTTCGCCCAAGTGCTCACTGCACAGAATACACCATTATAGCAATGCTTGCATGCACACAATTTAAACAACCCTCCCCTGCAAATTTTCAAAAGTCACGAGTCCTGATGCGGTGTCTTGAGTGCCAGAGCAGGCCCCAGCCCCAGTGACTCATCTCTATACTGCTATTCTCTCTCTCTACTACCTCTTATATTCCTACTCTGTTCATCTATCACACCTTGATTAATTAGACATAGCTATCACCTTATCACTATATGCTCAATGTCTTTTATAACTTCCTGTTTCTATAGCTATATGCATCACGAATAATAGTACTCACTATACACTCACTTCATCAAGTACTCCCTATACTGACGAGTTACTTCATCATCTCATCATATTAATTGTCTTGCTACACATAAATCCTGTCTTATTATACATACATATAATTGGAGTATCGTACTACTATATCGCTATCATATTGGACTATCACCTCTATGCGCTAAGCATCTACTCATTATGATACTAGATTCTATATTCAATCTCATTCGACACATCTTCAATACATCTATCACAGATGTGCACCAAATATAAATCAGCTCCCCTTCAGGCTGACTTAATTTTCTCTAAACAAAAAAAAGACCTCATCCTTCATCAAGCCGGCCCTAAAACACGCTCTCTTTATCTACTACATCTCATCTACTGCCTCATTCATCAATATACCATCTCCCCTACTATAACTCTTCCACACTTTCATCCAGACTCATCCTCACTATTTCTCGCATACCTATCTTCTCCTACTCCTTCACAACACATAAAATAACTCTAAATATTACTTTCATTCTCATCTTCTCTATCCACTACATTATATTATACCTCAACTACATCTATACATAATACAATCTCACTCCAATCATATATATATATATATATATCCAATCATTAACCCTTCTCACATAATCTTTACATACTCATCTATCTCTATTCTGACTGCCTATTCATCTTACCTATCTCTATCCCACTCAACCTATCTCTATCAAGCTATTTATCATATATACTACATTCTGCCCACAATTTCACCCGATAACCTATAATACACTAAATCACTCTATCCTAATCACTGAAGTTCCTACTTTAACCCTGACATAACTCTTATAATCTCGTCACATCATACTAACATATATATCAGCATTCCATCCACTTATCTCACTATGTATATGTGCTTTTCCCCCATTCAGGCACTTAGATTACGCAGCTTCTATATAAAAAGCCGCGACATTTAAAGCGCGGAGAAAATCTAAATCTATCACTCATAACTTCTTTCAACTCTTTCTTCTCTCAATCCTTCTCGTTCATAATCACTTCTCACTCACACTATCTATCATATCACTCTGCTCCGCTTTAATATGTGACGCGCTTTTTAATAAAGCTCACATTACCATGCGCAATTGAATAAGCCTAATCTATATCATCTTCACATCATATATACACACATCGAGCTAAACTGCTAAACGAGACAACCCTTTCCTTCCCGTCAATACTACAACATCTGCATAATGCCCACCTCTCATCATCATGTATCTAATCCCTACACTACCATTTACCTAATATCACACTCACTTAACTCATCAATCATCATCATATCACACATCACATATCTTATCACTCATAACCTCTTGAAAGAAGTGGTAGGTCTACGGACACTCCATAAACCCCTCATTCCTATATAATTTTACATAATTTTTATTTATTTATTTTTTCCCCTGACATCAAGCGTTACATCTCTTAGTCATATATTTCTTCTCATTTCATTATAAGAGATAACAGCACTATCATCTTTGATTCCTTACAACTTTCTCAAAGCCACTGGATGAGCATTCTATCTCTGCTTTTCAGGGTGCACTGGTCACGCCTTATAAAGTGTGAAGAATAAGCTCTTTTTTTTTGATACCTAAAGAAATACCTTTGACTTTAAATCTTTTGCAGAAAGCTCGTGTCATTTTACATCTATATTGCTTTTTCTATCCTATCCTGAATAGCTGCAGCCTCCGCCCTCCCTCCCCCCCCCCCCCCTTCTCTTTCTCCTTTCCACATAAGACAAGCCCTCCCCTGCAAATCAAAGGGAGAGGCTGAGCGGGGTGCTGAGTGCCAGGAGCAGGCCAGCAGCAGTGGTGATTATCCTCAAGTAAGCATCAGTTGTTGGTATTTACACTGCCACTCTAGCCTCTGATGTTTTGACACTGGCAGCCTCTGGAGAGCAAGAGAATTTGTCAAGAACTGCTTTGAGAGGCCGTGGACTGAAGGTGACCGAGGATGAATGTGTCATTAGCCGAGACACAAATTAGTACAGGGGGAGTGGAGAGGGGAAAGGAGAAAGAGAAGGGGGGGGGCAGGTGCAGCTACAGGATAGGATGAGGAAAAACAATATAGATGTAAAACTGACACGAGTTCTGCAAAAAATTAAAGCTCAAGGATAACTTTTTCAAAAAAAGAGCTATTCTTCACACTTTAAAGGGCAGTGACCCATCACCCTGAAAAGCAGCAGTGAACATGACTCTCCAGTGGCTTGTTGGAGCAAAGTGTCAATAGGAATCAAAAGAATGTACGCTCTTTCATCTCTTCATAATGATGAAGAAAAATATATGACCCTTAGATGTACACACGCTTTGATGTCAGGGGAAAAAATAAATAAATAAAAAAATCATCTGTCACATTATATGGCCATGAGGGTTTATGATCCTCAACCCTTACACCCCACTTCCTATATCACAAGAGGCTTTGATGTCTTGCCAATTTGCTGAGCCGAACGTTCGCATTAGCCTCTCCTAATGAGGATCGTGAAGTGTACGTTAAGCCCTGATGCCTGTTAGTCTGTTTATCTGACAGGGAGAGCGCTTGTCATCGTTTAGCCAGTTTAGCTCAGTCGAGTGTGGTGACATTTGTGCTATTTCCTCCCTGGCTATTCTGCGCACTGGTAATTGCAGCTTTATATAAAAAGCCGCGTCACATTTAAAGCGCGGAGAACAAGTAAACAAGGATATGAATTCCGCCATCAGATGCAAAGACGCATGAATCATTTATGGGAACAAAATATTTGCAGACATGTGGTGAAGGCGGATAAGATCTTTTAGATTTGTGGGGTTGTTGACAGAACAGGCCCCCTTCTCTCGATTAGTGGATGATGTGTGATAACTAGCGAGCACAGACTATGAGAGGGGAATTGATAAGAGAGGTGAAGACAGGCAGGCAGATGGGCAGAAAGGAAGAAAGTGGCGACAGTGATAGCAGCAGTAATTTTCTAAACAGTTTTTTGTCTTGTTTTGTTTTTGTTTTTTGTTTTTTTTTGGGGGGGGGGGTTATTCTATGTCCGTTGTAGCAGAGCTCCCCGACGCATTGTTTTGAATGAGCTCTGGCAGGTATGAATGAAAATGAGATTTCACTGTATCCTGTCCGCTCAACACCGCGTGAGTCTCAATAAACACTAAAGCGCTTCTCATTTCATGCTTCCCAATGTGTAGCGGCAGACAGCAACACCGCAGCAAGCAATCACAAATTCAAATGAAAAGGGAGAGGGAGGAATTTCTCCTTCACAGCCTTGTTTAATTTGCCGCCTCCTGGGCAATTGAAACGTTCCTCTGCTGTGCTGTTGTCTGAAGGTGTGCGAGGCTCAGAGAGGCTGTCATACATGTATTCAGAGCAGGGGAGAATTGGGCCAGGAGAGAAAGACAGAGAAAAGAGAAAAGAAAAAAAAAAGAAAAAGAAAGAAAGACGAAGCAGAGGCAAATAAAAGAGACAAATTGAATAAACTCGATACTTGGTTTATACCTGGAGCAACATACTGAAGTTGAAACACACGCCCACACGCGCAGACCCACACACCCGGAGCCGGAGCAGTATGTGCTAATGCCTGGAGCTCTCCAGCCGTGCAGCCGCCTCAGGGGACACATCCTGATAACACAAGCTAACTCCTACTTCGTGGTCCCGGCGGACAGACAAACAAAAGACAAGGTTTTATCTGCTTTTATCTCATTAAACACTCTATAACTTGCCTAATTGTTTACGAAGGGATTTAGAAGAATATCCCATCCAAGCTTTATGACTTTGGTGTGTGTGAGGGTGTGCGTTCGTGTTCAGGCCAACCCACACATGTTGGGGTGTATTCATTTGTGATTCATTGTTGTTGGGACTTAAGATGGGTTTTAATTTGGATGTGTACGGGGGTGCAGCCTAATAAGATATGGCAAGAGATTAGGAGACAAAGGGCTGCATTTTAATTCTTCACTCCATCCATTGTGCTCCATCGTTGGAAGTCGTCACTGGATTATAAACAGTGTTAAATTTGCAAAGGCTGGGCACACACATCTGGCTCAGAGACAGGAGCAGGCCTCTAAAATGTTTCAAAATTTAAAGATGATATTTTCCCCATTGCAACCAATTCGTGTGAACCTCCTCCCTGGCCTTCTCTCCTTCCTGCTTTTTTTCTGCTTGTTAGATATTCAGCCAACAGCACCCTCCCCTGCCTTCCCCGACCCCATGCTTTTCAATCTGTCCATCGCAACACTTGAGCTTTGATCTTCTCACCCAGGCCTACTCATTCCAGCCCTCCAGCATCCCATGCTCCCTCCCTCTAACTCCACTCATCTTTAATACCTCCCATATCCATCTCCATCCCTCTTATCCCTCACTACTTTCCTCCCCTCCTCGTCTTCTCTCCGTCTTCGGCCGTCTCTCCTTGCGCTTTGACCACGCATGTGGAATGGCTATTGCTCCCAAGGTACTTATTAGTGCTGCGCTTTTAATTACAGTTTGCACATCGATCAATTGTTGCATTACTAGTTGGTCCCCGTTGCCCGGTTACCATGGTGATGGATCACCTGCTGGGATCCGCGGTGGTCATCTGTGACACTCGGATGCAGATTGCTCAACCCCCAGGCAAGCCTAGCTCATCCATGATGTTGACAGTGGAGGTATTAGAGCATAATGAACAGCAGAAAAGGTGCATTAAAAAGTTCCAGCAGCGCACGAGGGGGTGGGGGGTAGAGAGAAGAGTGAGAAAAATATAACAGCAAGGGGGAGTGAAAGAGAAAACCCCATTTGCTAAAAGACCAAGCTATCCACTCCCCAACAGTGTCTGTCACTGCATTCATATATTTCACTTCATTTCAAACGCACTGATTTGCATTAATGAAAGATAATCTGGATGCCTTTGAAGTTTTATTCTATCCTCTGGGAACAGGGGAGAAGCTTACTTACACACACACACACGCACACACACACACACACACACACACACACACAAATCTGATGTTTCTGCTCAGCATGCAGAATAAGAGATCCTGCACCTGTATCTCACTGCACCCCCCACCCCACCCCTCCTAATCCTGATATAGTCTGACCCCCCATGAGATTGGGATCCCCAGTTTGGTGCAATACATTCAAACACATCAACACCCTCCCACACAGGCGCACACACAGTCACACACACACACACACACACACACACAACTACACATACACTCTCGCTGCATTTGTATTATGTTTACCATAACACATGTGAAATGCATGGCGCCCATGAGCATATATACAAACATATATATCCAGGTACATACACACATATGAACAAGATGGGGGATCACACAGTCAGATCAAACACAGCTCTGGAGCTGATGAATGATGAAAAGAGAGATCCTAGGTAACAGCTGTGTTATGATTAATCCAGTGATCTAATGGTATCACCCTTCTGCTCCAGTAAGACGTGAGGACAGAGATCTTTTTCCAGAACAAACAGAGCAGTTCAATGAGTCTCATTGTTCAGGACTACAATGAGGATGCCATGTTTTTTTTTGTTTTGTCCTCTCATCTAAATGAGCTCATCCCCATTCCCTTTCTCCATCACAGACACACTCTCTGCCATAAAAAACAGACACACATGCATGCCCATACTAAAAGACCCATAAAAATCAGACAGAGAAGCAGTGAGCTGTCTGTCCTGAGCCAACCCCTCTAAAAGAAAAAGAAAAAAAAAAAACCAACACGGATTATTGCCGAGTTCATTAACATGCAGAAAAGAGCCAAAGAGTCTGATGCATAGAGAGACTGAGACAGTGCAACTTCAAGAGTCAGTAGAAGACGGGGCTGGGGGAAGTTATAACAACACATCAAAGCAAGAGCCGGCCCGATCCTCTCTTCAATTGAAACGTGTCAAGAAAGTGTCACAGGTAACTAGCAGCCGCTTTCAGAGGGAGGCGTGACGTGACAGAGCTCAAGCTACGTTTTGTGCTCAGCCAACTCATTTGAATGCCCTTCCAAAAGCTTACAAAGGCACAGCAGAGGAGGATCCCCCCCCGTCCACCTCTGCTAACTTAACTGCATGCATTGCTGTAGTCTGTGTGTAATCTCATTACCTGTCTTGTTGTCTAACCTAGCCTGTAGTGCTGTGATGGGTTGGCATTACTCTGATTAAAGGAGGAAAGGAGGGAGGGAGAGCTGAGTGGGTGAGAGAGGGAGGAAGAGGAGAAGGTGTGTGGGCAGAGGTAACGGAAATGTGTGTCGGAGGGGGCAGGAATGACATAAGCACTTATTGGTATTAAAGGGTAAACTTTCAAAGGCATCCATCTCAAGTGTAGAGCAAACTTTCCATTCAAAGTTACTCCAGTCCTTGACTTTGATGTGCCAGTGATAAATGATCAACAGGAAAAATGTCTGCGTTGTTGGTTTTTTTTTTTCACCGAAGGAAAAAAAAATGCCCCCTTGGCTTGAACCTGAGGTCATTAAGAAGCAAATAAATAAACACAGAAAGTTTGCATATTGGAAAGCTGTCAGCTTCAGGCCAGCGTCTGCTCACTTCCAGCTTGATGGAGAGCCTTCTTTCCTGGGCAAGCCCCCGGACTGTGGGCCAATGAATCAGCCCACATGGACACATTGGCAGTTGTCATGTAATGATATTGCCTGAGTGTCAGCGCCAGTAGAAACAGTCACACGCACACGTGTCGCACAAACAGATGCTGACACACTGTAGGGACACACACTGTGTGCACACTGAGGTTTCTATGGGGCTTGGAAACTGTTGCAGATCTGGTTTCATCCAAACTCATTTGGACATTAAATAAAACACATTTTAAAGTTGTAATCCGTGTGGTTTTGTATTTATGTTCTGCAGTTCTTATGGTAGCTTTTAAGGTTGGTGGCATCTCCACACTGGATTCAAATTGAGATACTGCAATGTATGTTACTGTTTTTTACTTAATCTCATTGATAACAGCTTCACAGTTGAAATCAAGGACACCACATATGCAAGGACTGTTTAAGCCTAGTCATTGGTATATATTAGCCATAGCCGTTGTTCATCTCTGACTCTGACTTTGGGTGTACTCAACACTTGTACATTTCAATGATCTTAAGCAGCATATAAATTTATATTATTATAATTTCTAATATGTTCTTTACTTGGTTAAAAGCACAAACCCCAGACAGAGTAAACACCAATGCAATTCAGTGGAATCCAAAACTGTAAAATGAAGGAACTATAATATTCCTGCCTTAACTGTCAGCATTTCAAATTTATTGAGGGAGGCAATTTATGTCTGACTAGACATAAAATTGAACATAATTTTGTACAATTCAGTAACATTTTGACAGCTAAAGGTGATCTCAATTCCCTCTATTTCCTGTCCTCACCTTGCCTGATCTCATATAATTACAAACCGTCAGTGAGTCCCTTCTATAAAGTGGCTTAGTCTGACAAAGCAGAGATATGACGGTGCAGCCACATGCATTAAGTTCTTATGGAAATTGGCACAGCAGAATGTATGCACACACACACACACATACACACACGAGAGTGATCTGTCCCCTCCTGTTAAGTTTTGTCTTGAGTTGTCGTGACGACCACTTTCTGACATGCATCACATCCAATAACATTCCACTTCCTTGACAGGATGCATTATAAATGAGTACACAGACACACACATATGCACACACTCCTCCTCTCTCTCTCTCTCTCCCCAAGAAAACGTCTATTGAATTTATCAACTTTTTATATGAGACAAGAGAAATAAAAACAAGAAACCATATGTCAAACTAAACTACATATTGGCAGGGGTGCAGAATGGTGGGGAGCCCTTAATGATTCAGGGATCTCAGAGATAGACAGGGTCCCTGGAACTTGACAATAATTGTATATATTTACTATGTCAGGACTCCAAATGAGCTCTTTCAGTGAGCCCAGAATATGTCTTTTTTCCTAATCATAATACTAGACAGTAGAAGTGAATTTTTCTGTCTTTAATGTCTGTCCAAAGTGGTGATGGTTGAAATATCAGATTTTCGTACCTCTGGTTTATTACAGTTTGGGTTTTAGTTTCATAGCTCTGGCCATCATTTCTATTGTAACATTGTACTCACAAAGTTATAGTAATTGCTGAGATGTAAAGGCACAATGACATCGCTATGACAAGCGGGGAGTGAGGTGATGTGACAGTTTAGCTATATTTTCTAAATTGAGATAAAACAAAAAGTTGAGTGCCCTTGTAAGAATTGCTCTTTGCACGAGAACATTGTGTGTGAACAACTAGGTTAAAGCTGAACCAGATTAGAGTTGGTGTAATCTGTTATGGATGGATCTGTTATGGATGGACAATACTTTCATTTTTCACCATTGTATTCTCATTCAAATAACTTTAGCTAACCAAGGGGTTTGTTTACATCTTGTATGACTCTGAAGAGACAGGTTTCTTACTCTATTTGACCTCTTTTTAGAGATGTTGCCATCTGCTCAAATTTCAGCAATTACAGGAATTATCTGACATTTTGATACACTAACTTGTTTGCTTTCTTGGCAAGAGTTGGATGAGAAGATTGATACCACTTTTAGGTGTGGCCATTTACTACAAAGCTACCACCAGCAACCAATTAGCTTAGGTTAGCACACAAACTAATGACAGGGGGAAGCAACTACCTTGTAAGAAACAGAATTTGCTTGTTTACTATGACTTGTTTTTCTGTTTCCAGTGTTGTTAGATTAAACTATAATATGTTAATTGATCTTAAGAAGTGCTGGATGGTAGATTTTGTTACATATAGACAGAGCCACACTGGGTGGTTTTCCATTTTTCAAATCTTTTTGCTAGACTAAGCTAACTGGCTACTAGCTGTAGCTTCACATTAACCACACAGACATGAGAGTACATTTCCCAAAAAGTTGCTAAAAGCAACCCAAAGCGAGTTGCTATCAGAAAGTGTCAAAACGGACCAAGGCTAGCTGGTTTACGTGCTAACTTCAGTAGAGGAAAAGACGAGAGTTAACGTTGACATTGCTTTCCACCACAGGACACAGCTCTTGGTGAGTAAAAGAATGAAGTTTGATGCTGAGGTCACGTTTCTTCTAAATTGCTAAGTAAACTAGTAATGCTAACACTCAAAATCTATAAAAAAAACAACAAATAGTTCCTTTAAGCAAAAATAATAATACCACATAGAAATCCTCCAGTATAAAAAAACAAAACCTTGTATTTAAAATGTTACAGTAAAGGTACAGCATAGGGCTGTCACAATATCATATTTTCACTAGACAATTATTGTGGCCAAAAAAATTCACACACAAATTTTGAATTAAATAAATGATCTTATCAGTCAAAT